>NC_082650.1:60814114-61044114 GCF_028023285.1 Balaenoptera ricei
GGTCGGATCACAGGGAGAGGACTGGGGTTGGCGGCGTGAACACAGTCTGAAGGGGTTAGTGCACCACAGCTAGCTGGGAGGGAGTCCGGGAAAAGGTCTGGAGCTGCTGAAGAGGCAGGAGACTTTTTCTTGCCTCTTTGTTTCCTGGTGCGCGAGGAGAGGAGATTCCGAGCGCTGCCTAAATGAGCTCCAGAGACAGGCGCGAGCCGCTGCTATCAGCGCGGACCCCAGAGACGGTCAGGAGATGCTAAGGTTGCTGCTGCTGCCACCAAGAAGCCTGTGTGCAAGCACAGGTCACTCTCCACACCTCCCCGCCCGGGAACCTGTGCAGCCCGCCACTGCCAGGGTCCCGTGATCCAGGGACAACTTCCCCGGGAGAAGGAACGTGCGCCTCAGGCTGCTGCAACGTCATGCCGGCCTCTGCCGCCACAGACTCGCCCCGCCTCCGTGCCCCTCCCTCCCCCGGCCTGAGTGAGCCAGAGCCCGCGAAGCAGCTGCTCCTTTAACCCCGTCCTGTCTGAGCGGGAACAGACGCCCTCAGGCGGCCTACACGCAGAGGCGGTTCAAATCAAAAGTTGAACCCCGGGAGCTGTGCGAACAAAGAAGAGAAAGGGAAATTTCTCCCAGCAGCCTCAGGAGCAGCGGATAAAAGCTCCGCAATCAACTTGATGTACCCTGCATCTGTGGAATACCTGAATAGACAACGAGTCATCCCAAATTGAGGAGGTGGACTTTGGGAGCAAGATATATTATTTTTTCCCCTTTTCCTCTTTTTGTGACTGTGTATGTGTATGCTTCTGTGTGAGATTTTGTCTGTATAACTTTGCTTTCACCATTTGTCCTAGGGTTCTGTCCGTACATTTTGTTTTTTTTTTTTTTTTACTTAAAAAATTTTTTTCTCTTAATAATTATTTTTTATTTTAATAACTTAATTTTATTTTATCTTACTTTATTTTATTTTATCCTCTTTCTTTCTATTTTTTCTCCCTTTTATTCTGAGCCATGTGGATGAAAGATTCTTGGTACTCCAGCCAGGCATCAGGGCTGTGCCTCTGAGGTGGGAGAGCCAACTTCAGGACACTGGTCCACAAGAGACCTCCCAGCTCCACATAATACCAAATGGTGAAAATCTCCCAGAGATCTCCATCTCAACACCAAGACCCAGCTTCACTCAACGACCAGCAAGCTACAGTGCTGGACACCCTATGCCAAACAACTAGCAAGACAGGAACACAGCCCCATCCATTAGCAGAGAGGCTGCCTAAAATCATAATAAGGCCACAGATACCCCAAAACACACCACCAGACGTGGACCTGCCCACCAGAAAGACAAGATCCAGCCTCATCCACCAGAACACAGGCACTAGTCCCCTCCACCAGGAAGCCTACACAACCCACTGAACCAACCTTAGCCACTGGGGACAGACACCAAAAACAACAGGAACTACGAACCTGCAGCCTGCGAAAAGGGGACCCCAAACACAGTAAGATAAGCAAAATGAGAAGACAGAAAAACACACAGCAGATGAAGGAGCAAGGTAAAAACACACCAGACCTAACAAATGAAGAGGAAATAGGCAGTCTACCTGAAAAAGAATTCAGAATAATGATAGTAAAGATTATCCAAAATCTTGGAAATAGAATAGACAAAATGCAAGAAACATTTAACAAGGACGTAGAAGAACTAAAGAGGAACCAAGCAACGATGAACAACACAATAAATGAAATTAAAAATACTCTAGAAGGGATCAATAGCAGAATAACTGAGGCAGAAGAACGGAAAAGTGACCTGGAAGATAAAATGGTGGAAATAACTACTGCAGAGCAGAATAAAGAAAAAATAATGAAAAGAACTGAGACAGTCTCAGAGACCTCTGGGACAACATTAAACACACCAACATTCGAATTATAGGGGTCCCAGAAGAAGAAGAGAAAAAGAAAGGGACTGAGAAAATATTTGAAGAGATTATAGTTGACAACTTCCCTAATATGGGAAAGGAAATAGTTAATCAAGTCCTGGAAGCACAGAGAGTCCCATACAGGATAAATCCAAGGAGAAACACGCCAAAACACATACTAATCAAACTATTAAAAATTAAATATAAAGAAAACATATTAAAAGCAGCAAGGGAAAAACAACAAATAACACACAAGGGAATCCCCATAAGGTTAACAGCTGATCTTTCAGCAGAAACTCTGCAAGCCAGAAGGGAGTGGCAGGACATATTTAAAGTGATGATGGAGAAAAACCTACAACCAAGATTACTCTACCCAGCAAGGATCTCATTCAGATTTGATGGAGAAATTAAAACCTTTACATACAAGCAAAAGCTGAGAGAGTTCAGCACCACCAAACCAGCTTTACAACAAATGTGAAGGAATTTCTCTAGGGAAGAAACACAAGACAAGGAAAACACCTACAATAACAAACCCAAAACATTTAAGAAAATGGGAATAGGAACATACATATCAATAATTACCTTAAATGTAAATGGATTAAATGCTCCCACCAAAAGACACCAACTGGCTGAATGGATACAAAAACAAGACCCATATATATGCTGTCTACAAGAGACCCACTTCAGACCTAGGGACACATACAGACTGAAAGTGAGAGGGTGGAAAAAGATATTCCATGCAAATGGAAATCAAAAGAAAGCTGGAGTAGCAGTTCTCATATCAGACAACATAGATTTTAAAATAAAGACTATTACAAGAGACAAAGAAGGACACTATATAATGATCAAGGGATCGATCCAAGAAGAAGATATAACAATTGTAAATATTTATGCACCCAACATAGGAGCACCTCAATACATAAGGCAAATACTAACAGCCATAAAAGGGGAAATCGACAGTAACACAATCATAGTAGGGGACTTTAACACCCCACCTTCATCAATGGACAGATCATCCAAAATGAAAATAAATAAGGAAACACAAGCTTTAAATGATACATTAAACAAGATGGACTTTATTTATAGGACATTCCACCCCAAAACAACAGAATACACATTTTTCTCAAGTGCTTATGGAACACTCTCCAGGATAGATGATATCTTGGGTCACAAATCAAGCCTTGGTAAATTTAAGAAAATTGAAATCATATCAAGCATCTTTTCTGACCACAACACTATGAGACTAGATATCAATTACATGAAAAGATCTGTAAAAAATACAAACACATGGAGGCTAAACAATACACTACTTAATAACGAAGTGATCACTGAAGAAATCAAAAAATACCTAGAAACAAATGACAGTGGAGACATGACGACCCAAAACCTATGGGATGCAGCAAAAGCAGTTCTAAGAGGGAAGTTTATAGCAATACAATCCTACCTTAAGGACAGGAAACATCTCGAATAAACAACCTAACCTTGCACCTAAAGCAATTAGAGAAAGAAGAACAAAAACCCCCCAAAGTTAGCAGAAGGAAAGAAATCATAAAGATCAGATCAGAAATAAATGAAAAAGAAATGAAGGAAACAATAGCAAAGATCAATAAAACTAAAAGCTGGTTCTTTGAGAAGATAAACAAAATTGATAAACCATTAGCCAGACTCATCAAGAAAAAAGGGAGAAGACTCAAATCAATAGAATTAGAAATGAAAAAGCAAGAAGCAACAACTGACACTTCAGAAATACAAAGAATCATGAGAGATTACTACAAGCAACTCTATGGCAATAAAATGGACAAGCTGGAGGAAATGGACAAATTCTTAGAAATGCACAACCTGCTGAGACTGAACCAGGAAGAAATAGAAAATAAGAACAGACCAATCACAAGCACTGAAATTGAAACTGTGATTAAAAATCTTCCAACAAACAAAAGCGCAGGACCAGATGGCTTCACAGGCGAATTCTATCAAACATTTAGAGAAGAGTTAACACCTATCCTTCTCAAACTCTTCCAAAATATTGCAGAGGTAGGAACACTCCCCAACTCATTCTACAAGCTCACTATCACCCTGATACCAAAACCAGACAAAGATGTCACAAAGAAAGAAAACTACAGGCTGATATCACTGATGAACATAGATGCAAAAATCCTCAACAAAATACTAGCAAACAGAATCCAACAGCACATTAAAAGGATCATACACCATGATCAAGTGGGGTTTATTCCAGGAAAGCAAGGATTCTTCAATATATGCAAATCAATCAACGTGATACACCATATTAACAAATTGAAGGAGAAAAACCATATGATCATCTTAATAGATGCAGAGAAAGCGTTGGACAAAATTCAACACCCATTTATGATAAAAGCCCTGCAGAAAGTAGGCATAGAAGGAACTTTCCTCAACAAAATAAAGGCCATATATGACAAACCCACAGCCAACATCGTCCTCAATGGTGAAAAACTGAAACCATTTCCACTAAGATCAGGAACAAGACAAGGTTGCCCACTCTCACCACTATTATTCAACATAGTTTTGGAAGTGTTAGCCACAGCAATCAGAGAAGAAAAAGAAATAAAAGGAATCCAAATCGGAAAAGAAGAAGTAAACCTGTCAGTGTTTGCAGATGACATGATACTATACATAGAGAATCCTAAAGATGCTACCAGAAAACTACTAGAGCTAATCAATGAATTTGGTAAAGTAGCAGGATACAAAATAAATGCACAGAAATCTCTTGCATTCCTATACACTAATGATGAAAAATCTGAAAGTGAAATTAAGAAAACACTCCCATTTACCATTGCAGCAAAAAGAATAAAATACATAGGAATAAACCTACCTAAGGAGACCAAATACCTGTATGCAGAAAACTATAAGACACTGATGAAAGAAATTAAAGATGATACAAATAGATGGAGAGATATACCATGTTCTTGGATTGGAAGAATCAACATTGTGAAAATGACTCTACTACACAAAGCAATCTATAGATTCAATGCAATCCCTATCAAACTACCACTGGCATTCTTCACAGAACTAGAACAAAAAATTTCACAATTTGTATGGAAACACAAAAGACCCCGAATAGCCAAAGCAACCTTGAGAATGAAAAATGGAGCTGGAGGAATCAGGCTCCCTGACTTCAGACTATACTACAAAGCTATAGTAATCAAGACAGTATGGTACTGGCACAAAAACAGAAATATAGATCAATGGAACAGGACAGAAAGCCCAGAGATAAACCCACGCACATATGGTCACCTTATCTTTGATAAAGGAGGCAAGCATATACAGTGGAGAAAAGACAGCCTCTTCAATAAGTGGTGCTGGGAAAACTGGACAGCTACATGTAAAAGTATGAAATTAGAACATTCCCTAATACCATACACAAAAATAAACTCAAAATGGATTAAAGACCTAAGTGTAAGGCCAGACACTACCAAACTCTTAGAGGAAAACATAGGCAGAACACTCTATGACATAAATCACAGCAAGATCCTTTTTGACCCAGCTCCTAGAGAAATGGAAATAAAAACAAAAAGAAACAAATGGGACCTAATGAAACTTGAAAGCTTTTGCACAGCAAAGGAAACTATAAACAAGACCAAAAGACAACCCTCAGAATGGGAGAAAATATCTGCAAATGAAGCAACTGACAAAGGATTAATTTCCAAAATTTACAAGCAGCTCATGCAGCTCAATAACAAAAAAACAAACAACCCAATCCAAAAATGGGCAGAAGACCTAAATAGACATTTCTCCAAAGAAGATATACAGATTGCCAACAGACCCATGAAAGAATGCTCAACATCATTAATCATTAGAGAAATGCAAATCAAAACTACAATGAGATATCATCTCACACCGGTCAGAATGGCCATCATCAAAAAATCTAGAAACAATAAATGCTGGAGAGGGTGTGGCGAAAAGGGAACACTCTTGCACTGTTGGTGGGAATGTAAATTGATACAGCCACTATGGAGAACAATATGGAGCTTCCTTAAAAAACGAAAAACAGCCGCATAGAACTACCATACGACCCAGCAATCCCACTACTGGGCATACACCCTGAGAAAACCATAATTCAAGAAGAGTCATGTACCAAAATGTTCATTGCAGCTCTATTTACAATAGCCAGGACATGGAAGCAACCTAAGTGTCCATCATCGGATGAATGGATAAAGAAGATGTGGCACATATATACAATGGAATATTACTCAGCCATAAAAAGAAATGAAATTGAGTTCTTTGTAGTGAGGTGGATGGAGTTAGAGTCTGTCATACAGAGTGAAGTAAGTCAGAAAGAGAAAAACAAATACAGTATGCTAACACATATATATGAAATCTAAGGGGGAAAAAAAAAAGGTCATGAAGAACCTAGTGGTAAGATGGGAATAAAGACACAGACCTACTAGGGAATGGACTTGAGGATATGGGGAGGGGGAAGGGTAAGCTGTGACAAAGTGAGAGAGTGGCATAGACATATATACACTACCAAACATAAAATAGATAGCTACTGGGAAGCAGCTGCATAGCACAGGGAGATCAGCTCGGTGCTCTGTGATCATCTAGAGGGGTGGGATAGGGAGGGTGGGAGGGAGGGAGATGCAAGAGTGAAGAGATATGGGAACATATGTATATGTATAACTGATTCACTTTGTTATAAAGCAGAAAGTAACACATCAGTGTAAAGCAATTATACTCTAATAAAGATGTTAAAAAATAAATAAATAATTAAATAAATAAGAAGTCAAATGAAAAATAAAGCATCGTGTCTATTTCATGTTTTAGGAAAATTAAAGCCAAAGCATATTAAACCGAAAGAAAAAAGAAAAAAAGTTATTTCATTGTCTAATTTGTCTGTATATTTTATTTTATTTATACCTCTTGACGGAAGTCAGAATTTATCACCAAATCATCCAACACTGGCTTAATATAATTTTTCGTCCTGTCTTGAAATTTCAAAATTCCACAGGTATCTTTAGATCTGAGTCCTTGTAGGGCCCAGAAGCAAAGGCATTCTTCCCCGTGTTGTTGAAAAAGAAAAGATTTAGTGTGAATCAAAAAGGAAATGAATGTAAAATGGAGGGCAAAATATGTCACATCTACAACTTGCCACTGTTGTTGGGCCTATTTTCCTTCCACTGGGTTAGTGACCTCAGTGCTCGCTACTGTCAAGTAAAATTGTCTGAGCGACACCTGTTTTCCCCATACCCTTGACCCTTACTTGGCCTGCAGCTCTGACACGCCCTCATGCAGTGCATAGCAATGGAGTCAAGGAAATGGGTGGTTGCCAGGGGAACTGTGCCATACTTTTTGACTAACCACTTATATATTAACTCTCACCTCATTTGTGATGAAGAGAAATGCATTTTTAAAATTGAAGAGCAGTATTGATTAGTCTAAAAAGCTTTAAATTGGGTTTCAAGGTATCACAGCTTTATTCACTGCCACATGTCAGCAGTGTGACTTGTAAAATATTTGAGACTTTCTGCAAAAGCATTCCGATTTTGGTACCTCAGTTGTAATACATAACCCAGAAAGAAACAGTGAGCCAGTTTTTTCTCATAGGTTTTATAAATCTGCATTAAAATTTTAAATTTTCAATAAAACAGAAAATAACTTGACTCTGTTCAAGGAAGTGAAAGAATAAATGTTCCTTCCTAAACTGAAACATATAGAAAATATTGAGATGCTGCCATTTAGGCATTTAAGTTGCTCCAGTCATCTTATTTACTTTTTTCAGACTCATCTTTACCAAAGTCATCCAGGCAGACTATGTGTGCGTCATGTGTATTTGGTTCTTATAACGCCAAACTATCAAGAAAACATACCAGTTGGGTTATTTTGGTCATATGGATATGGATTTAAGTCCTAGGCATGACTTATACAAGGTGTATGACATAATGTAATTATCTAGTTAGTATTAAAATAGACACTTCTCTCCCAGGAAAGCAGGCTTTTGAAAATAAACCACAATATTTTTATGTTAAGCAACTGCCCCAAATTATGAAGAGGAGAACTGGAAATGAAGAAAGTAGAAAAGACCACAAAGAAATTAAGAGCTTTCCAAGGACTGATGTCCTAGAAGCAATATGGCAAGAGAATCTTTTTTCCAGCTCCATATCATTGCACAAGGCAGAGCCACTCCCACTAAGGGCTGAAATCTGGATCAGGATAGGAAGGAGCACGGGCCAGCATGGAGCAAGGCTCTAGCCTTGGAAGCAGATCATCAGCCAGTACTCTCGCTTTCATGGCCAGCTTGACTAGCAAGACCTGAAATGTGTTCAGTAAGGCCTAAGGCCTGCTCCTTTAGGTAGTGAGAAAGTTTGACTTTGAGAAATAGATGTAAAAAGGAATCAACACTAAAAGAGATTGTGGCTTCATTCTTGAGGCTACATTGGGAAAATAAGCCAGGGCAGATTAATGTAGAGCACCAAGTAGGAAGTGTCAACTCTGTCACCATCACCACAACAGAGTAGTTATGTGTTTTCTTAGTGTCTGCTACTCAGTAAGTGCCAGAGTGGAAACAAATTTACATAATGACCAAACTGGATGAAAAAAGACAATAATGGCAAAATGTACGAACAGAAGCTATAAACAAGACAAAAAGTCTTGAATTTATAAAGTGGACTTAAATAATGTGGTAGGATCAGAGATGATCTAAAAGATGTTGTTAGAGATAGGACTACCGTGAGGTTATTTTAAAAAAGAAAGAAACAAAAGGGTCACAGTTTTACCTTTAATTGATCTTACTAAAACACCATTAAGAGAAATAGCCAGTCGAAAGTGAACCATAACTCTCTAAAATACATTTAATTATTTTAAACTGTGCCTTAGTTAATTTTTGAAGATCTACATATAGTGTCATTTTTGTCTTTTCTCCCAAGATAAAAGCTTCTGATAATTGAATCAGTACCTCTAACATTTTTTATGTATTTGCCACAGACATTCTAGTTCTGGGAATTTATCTTAAAATTTCTCACAAAATATAAAAATTGTGACACAAAGATGTTCTTCACAACATTGTTTATGACTCATTCATTCATTCAATAAAATTTCTGGAGAAATTTCAGTGGGCTAGGCAAAGTGTCTGCTATTTAGAAAAAACCTAAATGCCATTAAAAGAGCAATCGTTAATTATGGTACGTGCATATGATGAGCTATTATGTAGTTATTAAAATGATTTTAATGGAATGTTTAATGACTTGGGAAAATGTTAATGATATAATACTGAGTAAAAAATGCACTTACAAAATATCACTTACCATATTATATGAGACATGTAAAAATTGCATTAAAAATAAAGGAATACTCCAAAATATGAATGATTATTGCCCTTGGGTGGTGGAATGATGAATAATCTTCTCCCATGCATTGTTTTTTTATAAAGAACATGTATTAATTTAATAATAATTAACAAATACTCATATTTTGGTAAATTAGAAATATCATACCCTGACTCAACTGACCATCTGATTAGAATTTTACTCTGTAGGTGTAAGGACTTGATTGAGTCTGACCGAATGCAGGATATTCAGATAGCTTTTACAGACATGCTTCCCTGGAAAGCACAGTGCCTGATTTTGTGGATTGCCTATATACTTGTTTCACATTTTAAAAATGCCTTGTATTCCTAATAGTAAGCTTATATGTTTAAGACTTTTTGCTAATAATCAAAAGCAAGTTTAATATGTTTCTTATTATATCAATTTTATGGACGTATTATTTTAAGTGTATATTTTGATGAATTCTAACAAATATTTACATTGATATACTATTTTAATAAAAATACAGATTATTTCCATGATCCTCAAAAGTTCCTTTGCATTGTGTGCTTTGTAGGTAATCTTTAGCCCCATCCCTGGCACCAAGCAAATATTGATCTGCTCTATGTCACTACAGATCATATTTGCCTTCTAGAATTTCATATAAATGGAATCATACAGTATATACTCCTTTGTGCATGATTATTTCACTCAGCTTAAAGTTTTTGAGCTTTGTCCATGTTGTTGCGTGTATCAGTTTGGGATGCCATTATATATACTCCAGAATGGCTAAAAATAAAAAGATTTATGATATCGCGTGTTGGTGAGAAAGTGGAGGAACTCAAAATTTCATATACCGCCAATGGGAATATAAGACGGTTTAGTCACTTTAGAAAACAATTTGGAGTTTCTTATTAAGTTAAACAAATACTTATCATATGACTCAGCAATTCAACTCTTAGGTGTTTATCCAAAAGAAATGAAAACATATGTCTACAAAAAGATATGTATACAAATGATCATGGTAGCTGAACTAGAAACATATAATTTATAACAGCCACAGTTAGAAACAATCCAAATGTCTATTAACAGAAGAAAGAATAAACAAATTATGGTATATACACTCAATGGAATACTACTCAGTAGTAAAAAGTTGTCTTTTTAAGCATAATTTTTTAAAAGCTAGTTTAATAAAGTGTATTATCCTAAGAAAAAGGTTTTAACAGTGGGAAAATATTGTAGATTCACCACAATAATATACATACCACTACTCGGTAAGGAATTTAAAAAATATTTTCTTCAATAAGTGGTGTTGGGAAAACTGGGCAGCTTGTAGCTTCTTGCAAAAGAATCAAACTGGACTACCACTCTCTCAACACCATGCACAAAAATAAATTCAAAGTGGATTAAAGACTTAAATGTAAGACCTGAAACCATAAAACTTCTAGAAGAAAACATATACAGTAAGCTCTTTGACACAGGTCTTGGTAATATTATTTTGGATGTGTCTCCTCAGGCAAAGGAAACAAAAGCAAAAATAAACAAATGGGACTACATCAAACTAAAAAGCTTTTGTACAGTGAAGGAAACTATAAACAAAATGAAAAGGGGACCTACTGAATGGGAGAAGATATTTGCAGACAATATATAAGATAAAGAGTTAATATCAAAGAACTCATATAACTCAACGTCAAAAAGAAAAACACAACCTGATTAAAAAATAGAGGATCTGAATAGACGTTTTTCCAAAGAAGACATACAGATGGCTCACAGGCACATGAAAAGATGCTCAACATCAATAATCATCAGGGAAATGCAAATCAAAACCACAATGAGATATCACCTCACACCTGTCAGAATGGCTGTTATCCAAAAGACAACAAATAAGAAGTGTTGGTGAGGATGTAGAGAAAAGGGAACTCTTGTGCACTGTTGATGGGAATGTAAACTGCTGCAGCCACTGTGGAAAACAGTATGGAGATTTCTCAAAACATTAAAGATAAAACTACCATATGACCCAGCAATTCCACTCCTGGATATACATCTGAAGAAAATGAAAACACTAATTAGAAAGGACACATGGACCCCTATGTTCTTTGCAACATTATTTACAATAGCCAAGATATGGAAGCAACCTAAATGCTCATCAATAGATGAACGGATAAGGAAGATGTGGTACGTGTGTGTATGTGTGATGGAATACTGCTCAGCTATAAAACGAATGAAATGTTGCCATTTGCGACAACATGGATGGATATAGAGAGTATTATGCTAAGTGAAACAAGTCAGATAGAGAAAGACAAATACTATATGATTTCACTTATATGTGGAATCTAAAAAACAAATGAACAAATATAACAAAAGAGAAACAGAATTATAGATTCAGAGAACAAACAGGTGATTGTCAGAGGGGAGGAGGTGTGGGGAGGAAAGAAATAGGTGAGGAAGATTAAGAGGTACAAATTTCCAGTTGCAAAATAAATGTCAGGGGTATGAAATATACATTGTGGGGATTATAGTCAAAAACTATGTAATATCTTTGTGTGGTTGTATATTGTAACTAGACTTACCATGGTAATCATTGTGAAATATAGAGAAATATTGAATCATTATGTGTGTAACAGGTACTAAATGTGCTGTAGGTCAAGGATCCTTCAAAAACAAACAAACAAACTCCTAGAAAAAGAAATCAGATTGTGGTTATGAGAGGCAGGGGGTGGGGGAGGGGGAATTGGATGAAGGTGGTCAAAAGGTACAAACTTGCAGTTACAAGTAAAATAAGCACTAGGGATGTAATGTACTACATGATAAATATAATTAATGTGCTGTATGTTCTATATGAAAGTTGTTAAAAGAGGAAATTTAAGAGTTCTCATCACAAGGAAACATTGTTTTTCTATTTCTTTAATTTTATATCTATATGTGATGATAGTTGTTCACTAAGCTTCTTGTGATAATCATTTCATGATGTAAGTCAAATCATCATGCTGTACACTTTAAGCTACACAGTGCTGTATGTCAATTATATCTCAATAAAGCTGGAAGAAAAAACCTCTAAGCTCTAATCAAGGTATAATTAATAAATATAGTTATCAATTCTGAAGCACATTTGTCTATTATTCATTTTTAAGGTGAATAAAATTTTTGATAACATTTGTTATCTATTTAAGGGAAGGTAGTAAATATGTTAAAGCAGTCAGGAACCTGAAGTGAATAATTATTACACAAGAACTTGTAGATTTTATATTGTCTCAAACTCCTGCTGTGCAGTCTTCTATCAACCTTTAGTGAAAACTTTATTTTTCTCAAATGAGAAATTCCAATAGTCAGAAATGAAATTGTTTCATTTTTCTTTCATTTAAAAATCAAGTACCGAACACAGAATTAGACATGGTCCCTGCTCAGTGGGTTTCACAATCTACAGTGCTAGCCTGATTTTCTTTCTGCTCAGACTCTATATTAGAGCACACACTAGACAGGAACCTGTTTACTATTGCTAAGATATACTCTTGTGCCTCGATATACTACTGAGAGAAAGTTCACAGTCCTTTGAAAAACCAGGGCCTTGGGCATTCTGGAAAGCCAGGCACAATAACATACACTTGTATCAAATAAAGGAGAGTTCTGTGTCAAGAATAGAATTCTGTTAATGATTTGTCTTTTTCTAGTTTACTGTTTAAGAAAACTTGCCAGAAGTATTTAGAGCCAACTTTACTTCTGAATGTGTGCAAGCTTAAAAGTCTAGCACAGTGCCTGAAATGTAGGAAGTACTTGTTGAATGGTGAAGCAAATTAAAAATGTGTTTGAAATAAAATATTCTATATCAACAATAATCCCAGTATTCAGTCATAGTCTAAAATTATAAAATGATTAAATTCTAAAATAAAACCCCCAAAATTATCACTGTGATTTATCCACATTCATGATTTTCACAACACTGTTCAAATGGGCTCAGAAATCTCTGGCCATCATGGAAGTTTCTTACACCATTTTCTTGAATTTTTTTCTATCAGAAAATTCATTCTTGGTTTGTACAATAACAATAACATACACAGGAGGAAAATGTACTTGTTCAGACTCTGGGGAAAAATGAGAAATTTTACATATTGGAAACCTACTGTATTTCAAATACTAAGCTAAACAAGTTAATTCATCCACTCAACAAATACTGTTTAAGTGTGGCAGGCATAGTTCTGATGCTGGAGACATATAGAAGTAAAAGATTCAGAAATGCCCCTGGGACTCATGGATCTTACATTCCAGTGGAGGGAGCATGAGGTTAGGGGAGGGGAAAAGGAAGTGAGACAAAGAACAAATAAAGTAGTATATAATATTATGTCTAGTTACAGACCTGGTTTCCTTCATTTTCAACACAATCTTGTTACTTCACTATTTTTTAAATGAGGAAATTGCAAACCAGAGGTGTCATCTAACTTGTCCTCAAGTCATGCTCTAGTATGGTAGTAATAACCCAGGTCCTTCTGACTGGAAATCCTTTGCTGTTTCCATTTGTTTATATTAGGGAAAAGAATCCAAAGACAATCACTAAATTCAAAAATTATAACCAACAAGGAAGAAAATGGAGGGGGAACAGGAAAGGACTTCAGAAGTAAACACCTGTCTCTGTGTGAAAGCCATGAGGATGTGCCTTGTGTACTTCCCACTATGGGAAGTGTAATGACCAAGGGCCCCACTGCTGCACCGTGAAACCCACTGTGGCATTTGCACTGAGGCCACACTTCCCATGGGCTGCTCCTAGCCAATCACCGAGCATGGCAAGGATATTAAGTGATGCCTTTTCCTGGGAGACACTGGACTCCTCTGACAGCTGACTTTGGCTTGAAGACTGCCTAAAGCCCTTGCTAAAACTTCCTTAGACAGTTTCATTTGTCAAGGACACTACCTTCCTTCTTTCTCTCACATTGTGGCCTGAAGGTGCTAAACACTTCCCTCACTATTTTATCTCAAAGGGGTGTTTTCTCTAATAAAATACTTGCATGTTTAATCCAATCTTGGTGTCTACTTCTCAGAAGTACAAGACAAGTGGCATCAATATTCATCTGAGCAAATGAGCAGTAAGATGAAGCTTTGGGACTGGCTCACCTACTACCTGGCAGGTGCAGAGGAAACCATCCTGGTTAGTATGATAGTCCTTGGCACAGTGTAGCAGCTCAATTGCTAAAGATTTTACCAATGATGACCTGGGGAAATGTCTCAGTGGAACAGAATGCTGTAGCAGGTGCGAAGATGCAGACATTTGAAAAATAGGGGGGCGGGAAACAATGCATACAAAGACAGGAGAGTAGAACACTCTTCAGATGGATAATGAGAGACTGAGGGTTGTTAACAAGAAGTTTATAGCTAAGTGTGTGAACCTGGAGAGTCTCAGTGCTAGCTTACAAAGAGGCCCTTATCACCTGTAGTGGAAGTGTAAATACAATTAAGTGACAGGCTAAAGAATTAACTGCCAGAGGCACAGAGCTTCAGACATATTTGAATACTCAGCCAAGGCAGTTTGTTGTGCAAAGATGAGGGCCCTGGTGGGAAAAACCTAGCTTATGAAAAATGGGACAGGGAAATCTGGATGGCTGACCTTGAGGACTATTCAAACTTCTGGTCACCCCTGGACTCTCTGGGCTTGCAAAGATAGCCCATATTTCCTTAGTGAGAGCTAGTACTCCCACTGGAGGAGAAGATGATACAGAAGCTTCTCTCTCATAAGGTAATAGTTACCCCCTCAGGAGTTGCCCCAACTCCTCTTCTGACCGCCAGGCCAATAACTAAGGTCAAACCCCAGCATAACCTGGCCAGGCGTGTGTTATCCCTGATAAGGGAGGAAAGAGACTCTACACTTAACAAATTGCAAGAACGAGCTGTCATGTTCCGGCAATGGTAAAGGGAGGACCCCTTGGATTGGATTTTGAGGGTGTTTGATCAAGGGGACCACATATAGCTGGATAAACAAGAATTCATTGCCTTAGATGTACTTTCTAAAGACATGGAATTTAACATCCTGGCAAGAACTCCAGGCAATAGGGCAACCTTGCTGCTGGGTGGCTTTTAGAGGTCTGTGAAAAATAACGGCAAACTCTCAGCAAAATAAAAGTGCCAATATTGCCCTGGCAGATAGTAGAGGAAGGAATAATGAGGCTGAGGGAAGTGAGAATGCTGAATGAATATGTTACATAAGCACAGAAGAGTCAAGAGGATATACCCTTCACCAAGGCCATCAGAAACGTGCTGTTAAGAGGGGCACTGGAATAAGTAAAAAGCTCAGTGATGGTTCTTCAGAGGCCAAGGATTGTAGGGGGGCAGTTACAGAGCAGTGCTCTTTAACAACCGTGGTAATAATGCCCTCCCTCTAAGTAATAGAAGCCAGGTGAGGGCACTTTATTGCCAGAGTTAAGTGGCTTCAGTTATCATAATGACAGGTGAAATTGGAGAGACAGTCAAGGGATTTAACCTGCCGAGTTGTGGAAATGGTTAATAGAGCATGGCATCCTTACAGGCAGAAGGGACTGGCGGCCAACAATGTTGATGATTGACATCTAAAATTAAGAAACAAAAAATGAACAAAAACCACAACAATGGAAGAGCAAGAAAGGATGCTGTAGCAGGTCCATGCTGCGAGGCAATCAGCCCTACCATCTGGGGCATAGAATACTTTATAGTGTTGGAGGGTCCAGAAGACTCTATAGTGTTGGCAAAGGTGCAGTGTGGAACTTATGGCAAGCTCTAGTGGAGAATCACAACACAGACCTCTGGGATTTTGAAGTAAGGTCTGACACAGTAGAGAATTTATTCACTCTTTGAGAAATATCCGTGTTACTGGCTCTAGTAAACACAGAACACTTGGTTATGGAACACATACTGACCATACATCTGAAACTGCCCATCATGAGCTGGATTCTGTTGCACCAATCAAATCATAATATCAAACAGACCCGGACACACTCCATTGGTCATGAGAAAGTAGCCCAGACCACATGTCACCCACTATGGTTACACCAGTGTCCCTCTGCTTATTTGTATGGGAGTTCCTGTATCACTAAGTAAAAGAGCAAGAAAAAGTCTGAGCTTGACATATGTGGATGGATTACCTCAGTATGTGGGTGCAAGTAAAATATGGACAGTGGTGGCATTATAGCCACATTCAGGATTGGCCTTGAAAAACTGGAGTGAAAAAAATCTTCCTAATGGCAGCACTATAGGCAGTGCCCCTGGTCATCCGTTTTGCATGGAAAGAGATGTAACCTTAGGTAAGAATACATATAGATTTCTAGGCAATGGTCAGTGGCCTGATCATTGGAGTCTAGAAAGAAATGAACAAGAACTTAAGAGACAAGGAGGTCCAGGATAGAGCCATGTTGATGGACATAAAGGAATGGGCACAAGGTGTGAAGATTTTTGTATCACCCATTGTCTACCAGAAAGCATCCATTATGGAAAAGGCAATGAACAACAAAGTAGACAAAATGACTCCTGCAGTTGACATTAGCCAGCCTTCATTATCAGTCACTCCAGAACTGGCATGATGGGCACCCAAATGTACTAGCCATAGTGGCAGAGATAGGAGCTACGTATGGGTCCAAAAACATGGACCTTACTTATGAAAACTGATCTAACCACTGCTACCTCCAAATATCCAACATGTCAACAATGAAGACCAACACTGAGTCTCTGATACGGCACTATTTCCTAAAGAATTCAATTAGTTAGTTGACTACATTGCCCCATTCCACCCTGGTTTAACTTACAGGGGTGGACAGTTATTCTGAGCATGAGTTTATCTTTTCTGCTGACAAAACTTTACCCAGTACTGCTATACAGTGGCTAATAGAATGCCTGAATCAAAGACATGGAATCACCCACAGCCTAGCATCTAATTTAGGGACCCACTTCACAGCAAAGGAAGTATGAGAGTGGGCCAATTACCATGGGGTCCACTAATCATAAGATATACTGTGCCACTCAGAGGCAGCCAGCCTCAGAGAATGCTCGACTAACCTTCTAAATGTGCAGGTGAAGTGTCAGTGCTGAAAAAATGCTCTGAAAGGATGGGGTATGTTTATCAAACCAGAGACCCCTATATGGTGCTTTGTCCACAGTAGGAAAGACACATGGGTCCAAAAACCAAGGAGTGGCCATTACTGACTCACTGAGGGATTCTGTGCTTCCTGTCCTCACACTCATGAGCGCTGCCAGGGAATACACCAAGGGTCCCATCAAGCTATAAGTTATGGCTACTACCTAGAAACTTGGGTCTCCTGGCGCCTGGGGACCAACAGGAGAAAACAGCAGTCATCGTATTGGCAGGGGTAATTCATTCCGATCAGCAGAATGATGTAAGGGTGCTTGCATATGGGGAGACAGGGAGGAATGAATGTGGAGACCATTTGGATCTTAGTAATCCCTTGCCCTACTGTACCTGTGAACAGTCCTATGAAGCAACCCGGACTGTAAGAGATATGATAGTAAGGGTTGAGATATGTCAGGGATGAAAGTTTGGTTCATACCATCAGGCAAGCCACCCAGACCTGCTAAGGGAATCAGCGAGAGTGAAAGGAATTTAGAATGAAGAGTGGAGGAGGGAGACAAGTACTGGTTATAACCCAGTGATCAACTGTAATGATGGGAGATTTAGTTCATTCCACTCACCTCCCTCTTTTTAATCTTTTGCTCAGGAAGAAAGGCTCATGGAAACATGGAGGAGCTGCTCCTGGACCTGTGGGGAGAAGCAGATCTGAGTGGGTCAAGGGGCTCATTGCAGTGGCCAGGAGAATGAGCTTTGCAGACCCACCACTACAGGGAGTGTTGCTGACCAAGGAGCCCAGCCATTGTGCTCCAAAAGCTATAGCCTCATTTATGCTGAGGTCATGTGTTCCACGGGCTGCTCCCAGCTAATGACTGAAATGGCAGGAATACTAAGGCAGACGCATTCTTGGGAGGCAAAGTGACACCTCTGATGGACAACTTTGGTTGGAGAGCACTCTTTGACAGCCTTGCCAAACCTCCCTTAGATTCAGGGCTGTCTAGAACACTGGCAACCAACCTCCCCTACCTCTTCCCTTCACTGAGGGTCAGATTTGCATGTGCTTTTATTATCATCCCAGCTTTATCCAGCTCCCTTCCTGTTTTATTTCACACAGATATTTCTCCTAATAAAATCCCTGAACATTTAAATCTGCTTTGTCATCTGCTTTTTGAGGGCCTCTGTGACATCCATATATGTTATTAAGGTTGAGATTTATGGATAAGCCTCAGGTCCTTTTTTAACACGCTGAGGAAAGTGCTGCAAACAAGTGAAATGGCACATGGCAAATAAGTGAGAGTAGGATAGTGTGACCATACAACACATTCTTTAAAACCCAGCATAGATAGTGATATTGACGACATTGCAATTGTTCATACTGTGGCTGAATGGCATCACTAGAGGGACAGAGAGCCTGAGTATTCTTGTCTCTCTATAAAAAACATGCCACCTAAGAAGACAGGCTGGACGAGGCTCAGATTACTGGGCACTGCAACCACAGTGGGAAAAATTGTTTTCCAGCACTTCTCTTCATCTCTTTAAAAAATTAAAAGGATTGGATTCTCATTCCCTACCAACACTTGGTAAAATCTCTCACTCTGCCAGTTCCTTGCCATTTTGCTCCTGTCTCCCTTCCACAAACCCCCCTTCAAATTGCTCCACATCTACCTTACAGGGGCTTCCTCCCACCTACTTTCTACCAGATTTCTCACTTTCTTCTTTGCGCTCTTTACCCATATTCAATACACTCATTACAACAGATTCTTTGGAGAAAAGACAGCCTCTTCAATAAGTGGTGCTGGGAAAACTGGACAGCTACATGTAAAAGAACGAAATTAGAACACGCCCTGACATCATACACAAAAATAAACTCAAAATGGATTAAAGACCTAAATGTAAGGCCAGACACTATAAAACTCTTAGAGGAAAACATAGGCAGAACACTCTGACATAAATCACAGCAAGATCCTTTCTGACCCACCTCCTAGAGAAATGGAAATAAAACAAAAATAAACAAATGGGACCTAATGAAACTGAAAAGCTTTTGCACAGCAAAGGAAACCATAAACAAGACAAAAAGACAACCCTCAGAATGGGAGAAAATATTTGCAAATGAAGCAACTGACAAAGGATTAATCTCCAAAATATACCAGCAGCTCATGCAGCTCAATATCAAAAAAAACAAACCACCCAATCCAAAAATGGGCAGGAGACCTAAATAGACATTTCTCCAAAGAAGATATACAGATAGCGAACAAACACATGAAAGGATGCTTAACATCACTAATCAAGAGAGAAATGTAAATCAAAACTACAATGAGGTATCACCCCACACTGGTCAGAATGGCCATCAGCAAAAATATCTACAAATAATAAATGCTGGAGAGGGTGTGGAGAAAAGGGAACCCTCTTGCACTGTTGGTGGGAATGTAAATTGATACAGCCACTATGGAGAACCGTATGGTGGTTCCTTAAAAAACTAAAAATACAACTACCATATGACCCAGCAATCCCACTACTGAGCATATACCTTGAGAAAACAATAATTCAAAAAGAGTCATGTACCACAATGTTCATTGCAGCTCTATTTACAATAGCCAGAACATGGAAGCAACCTAAGTGTCCATGATAGATGAATTCATAAAGAAGATGTGGCACATATACAATGGAATATTACTCAGCCATAAAAAGAAACAAAATTGACTTATTTGAGGTGAGGTGGATGGACCTAGAATCTGTCATACAGACTGAAGTAAGTCAGAAAGAGAAAAACAGTATGCTAACACATATATATGGAATCCAAAAAAAAAAAAAAAAGGTTCTGAAGAACCTAGGGGCAGGACAGGAATAAAGACGCAGGTGTAGAGAATGGACTTGAGGACACAGGGAGGGGGAAGGGTAAGCTGGGACAAAGTGAGAGAGTGGCATGGACATATATACACTACCAAAGGTGAAATAGATAGCTAATGGGAAACAGCCGCATAGCACAGGGAGATCAGCTCGGTGCTTTGTGTCCACCTAGAGCGGTGGGATAGGGATGGTGGGAGGGAGAGGCAAGAGGGAGGAGATATGGGGATACATGTATAAGTATAGCTGATTCACTTTGTTATACAGCAGAAACTAACACACCATTGTAAAGCAATTATACTCCAATAAAGATGTTAAAAAAACAAAAAACAAACAAACAAGAAAAACAGATTCTTGACCAAGGTTGAAAAGTTTCCAAAATCAGTCATCTTACTCTTATCAAAGAAACTACTAAAATCGTTAGAAAGGACTTCTGAATGGTTAAAAATGACATTGAGTTGTTTGAGAAGCTGAGAGTTCATGCTGAAAGTTTTCAAGTTAAGGTAATCTCCCCAGTTCCCAAGAGCTTTCATTTTCAATGATTCTTAAGTCTTCCCTACAAAAAACCCTTAGGAGATTTTCTTTTTAAAAAGTGGGAAAATGATTAGCCATAGGTGCTTCTATAACAGTGTAGAGAATTGACAGTTTTTGAAAGTTCTTTAATCAGGTTATCATTTTATTTACATTATTTTCTTCTTCTGCAAAGAGCTAAAGATAAACTTTAGTCTGTCAAGAATGTCATAAACTCTGAATCATCAGTGTCAGAAATAATGGTATTTTTGCTCTTATAAACTTGTTCTCTTTTGGTTTGTTCTTGTGTTTCCTGAAATGAGAGTTTTCCAGGATTCAGAATTCAAAAAGTTTAGCATAATTGTTTTGAATTAAATCACCACTATCAAAGGTTTCCAATGTTAATATTTTTCTGTCAATCAAGAAAGGCAAAGTTTTGGGGAATCATTCATTTTAGGTCTTCATCAATATGAGCAAAAAACATGAAAAAAGGATACATTACTTTTTCTTTCTTCAAGCATAACTTTTTATTCATAGTTTCCTTATGTCTGCACTTATCTCTTTAAAGTTCCACTTAAGGTATAATGGAAAGTTCTCCATGAAATAAGCTAAGAATTCTGGAACTAAGTCATAATTCATTACCTTTATCAGATACCTCTTCTCAAGGTAAGCTCTAAGTCAAAAATAAATTTCATAGTACTTCTATATTTGCTGAAGCTGTTGTTGTGATGACAGAAATTACTTCTAAATACTTTGAATTACTTTTATCTACTATAAAAATTACATGCCTTTTTTTTAACATCTTTATTGGAGTATAATTGCTTCACAATACTGTGTTAGTTTCTGCTATATAACAAAGTGAATCAGCTATATGTATACGTATATCCCCATATACCCTCCCTCTTGCGTCTCCCTCCCACCCTCCTTATCCCAACCCTCTAGGTGGTCACAAAGCACCGAGCTGATCTCCCTGTGCTAAGTGGCTGTTTCCCACTAGCCATCTATTTTACATTTGGTAGTGTTTATATGTCAATGCCACTCTCTCACTTCGTTGCAGCTTACCCTTCCCCCTCCCCGTGTCCTCATGTCCATTCTCTACATCTGCATCTTTATTCCTGTCCTGCCCTTAGTTACATCAGAACCTTTTTTTTTTAGATTCCATATATATGTGTTAGCATACAGTATTTGTTTTTCTTTTTCTGAATTACTTCACTCTGTATGACGAACTCTAGGTCCATCCACCTCACTACAAAGAACTCAATTTCATTTCTTTTATGGCTGAGTAGTATTCCATTGAATATATGTGCCATATAGTCTTTATCCATTCATCTGTCGATGGACACTTAGGTTGCTTCCATGTCCTGGCTATTATAAATAGTGCTGCAATTAACACTGTGGTACATGTCTCTTTTTGAATAATGGTTTGCTCAGGGTATATGTCCAGTGGTGGGATTGCTGGGTCATATGGTAGTTCTAATTTTAGTTTTTTAACGAACTTCCATACGGTTCTCCATAGTGGCTATATCAATATACATTTCCACCAACATTGCAAGAGGGTTCCCTTTTCTCCACACCTTCTCCAGCATTTATTGTTTGTAGATTTTTGATGATGGCCATTCTGACCAGTATAAGGTGATACCTCATTGCAGTTTTGATTTGCATTTCTCTAATGATTGAGCATCCTTTCCTGTGTTTGTTGGCAATCTGTATATCTTCTTTGGAGAAATGTCTATATAGGTCTTCTGCTCATTTTTGGATTGGGTTGTTTGTTTTTTTGATATTGAGCTGCATGAGCTGCTTGTATATTTTGGAGATTAATCCTTTGTCAGTTGTTTCATTTACAAATGTTTTCTTCCATTCTGAGGGCTGTCTTTTTGTCTTGTTATGGTTTCCTTTGCTGTGCAAAAGCTTTTAAGTTTCATTAGGTCGCATTTGTTTATTTTTTATTTCCATTTCTCTAAGAGGTGGGTCAACAAGAATCTTGCTGTGATTTATGTTAAAGAATGTTCTGCCTATGTGTTCCTCTAAGAGTTTTATAGTGTCTGTTCCTACATTTAGCACTTTAATCCATTTTGAGTTTATTTTTGTGTATGGTGTTAGGAAGTGTTCTAATTTCATTCTTTTACATATAGCTGTCCAGTTTTCCCAGCAGCATTTACTGAAGAGGCTGTCTTTTCTCCACTGTATATTCTTGCCATCTTTATCAAAATAAGGTGACCATATGTGCATGGGTTTATCTCTGGGCTTTCTATCCTGTTCCATTGATCTATATTTCTGTTTTATGCCAGTACCATACTGTCATGATTACTGTAGCTTTGTAGTAGAGTCTGAAGTCAGGGAATCTGATTCCTCCAGTTCCGTTTTTCTTTCTCAAGATTGCTTTGGCTCTTCGGGGTCTTTTGTGTTTCCATACAAATTGTGAAATTTTTTGTTCTAGTTCTGTGAATAATGTGACTGGTAGTTTGATAGGGATTGCATTGAATCTGTAGATTGTTTTGGGTAGTATAGTCGTTATCACAATGTTAATTTTTCCAATCCAGGAACATGGTGTATCTCTCCATCTGTTTGTTTCATCTTTAATTTCTTTCATCAGTGTCTTATAGTTTTCTGCATACAGGTCTTTTGTCTCCTTAGGTAGGTTTACTCTTAGGTATTTTATTCTTCTTGCTGCAATGGTAAATGGGAGTGTTTCCTTAATTTCTCTTTCAGATTTTTCATCATTAGTGTAAAGGAATGCAAGAGATTTCTGTGCATTAATTTTGTATCCTGCTACTTTACCAAATTCATTGATTAGCTCTAGTAGTTTTCTGGTAGCATCTGTAGGATTCTCTGTGTATAGTATCATGTCATCTGCAAACAGTGACAGTTTTACTTCTTCTTTTCTGATTTGTACTTCTTTTATTTATTTTTCTTCTCTGATTGCTGTGGCTAAAACTTCTAAAACTATGTTGAATAATAGTGGTGAGAGTGGGCAGCCTTGTGTTGTTCCTGATCTTAGCAGAAATGGTTTCAGTTTTTCACCATTGAGAACGATGCTGGCTGTGGGTTTGTCATATATGGCCTTTATTATGTTGAGGTAGGTTACCTCTCTGCCTACTTTCTGGAGAGTTTTTAACATAAATGCTTATTGAATTTCGTCAAAAGCTTTTTCTGCATCTATTGAGATGATCATATGGTTTTTCTCCTTCAATTTGTTAATATGGTGTATCACATTGACTGATTTGCGTATATTGAAGAATCCTTGCATTCCTGTGATAAACCCTACTGGATCACGGCGAATGATCCTTTTAATGTACTGTTGGATTCTGTTTGCTAGCATCTTGTTGAGGATTTTTGCATCTATGTTCTTCAGTGATATCAGCCTGTAGTTTTCTTTCTTTGTGACATCTTTGTCTGGTTTTGGCATCAGGGTGATGGTGGCCTCGTAGAATGAGTTTGGGAGTGTTCCTCCATCTGCTATATTTTGGAAGAGTTTGAGAAGGATAGGTGTTAGCTCTTCTCTAAATTCTTGATAGAATTTGCCTGTGAAGCCATCCAGTCCTGGGCATTTGTTTGTTGGAAGATTTTTAATCACAGTCTCAATTTCAGTGCTTTTGATTGGCTTGATTATATATTCTATTTCTTCCTGGTTCAGTCTCGGAAGGTTGTGCTTTTCTAAGAATTTGTCCATTTCTTCTAGGTTGTCCATTTTACTGGCATATTGTTGCTTGTAGTAATCTCTCATGATCCTTTGTATTTCTGCACTGTCAGTTGTTACTTCTCCTTTTTCATTTCTAATTCTGTTGTTTTGAGTCTTCTCCCTCTCTTTCTTGATGAGTCTGGCTAATGGTTTATCAATTTTGTTTATCTTCTCAAAGAATCAGCTTTTTGTTTTATAGATCTTTGCTATCGTTTCCTTCATTTCTTTTTCAGTTATTTCTGATCTGATCTTTATGATTTCTTTCCTTCTGCTAACTTTGGATATTTTGTTCTTTCTCTAATTGCTTTAGGTGTAAAGTTAGCTTGTTTATTTGAGATTTTTCTTGTTTCTTGATGTAGGCTTGTATTGCTGTAAACTTCCCTCTTAGAACTGCTTTTGCTGCATCCCATAGGTTTGGGGTCATCATGTTTTCATTATCATTTGTTTCTAGGTATTTTTTGATTTCCTCTTTGATTTCTTCTGTGATCTCTTGGTTATTTAGTAGCATATTGTTTAGCCTCCAAGGGTTTGTATTTTTTACATTTTGTTCCTGTAATTGATATCTAGTCTCATAGTGTTGTGGTAGGGAAAGATACTTGATATGATTTCAATTTTCTTAAATTTACCAAGGCTTGATTTGTGACACAAGATATGATCTATCCTGCAGAATGTTCCATGAGCACTTGAGAAGAAAGTGTATTCTGTTGTGTTTGGATCGAATGTCCTATAAATATCAATTAAATCCATCCTGTTTAATGTGTCATTTAAAGCTTGTGTTTCCTTATTTATCTTCATTTTGGATGATCTGTCCATTGGTGAAAGTGGGGTGTTAAAGTCCCCTACTATGATTGTGTTACTGTCAATTTCCCCTTTTCTGGCTGTTAGCATTCGCCTTATGTATTGAGGTGCTCCTATGTTGGGTGCATAAATATTTTCAATGGTTATATCTTCTTCTTGGATTGACCCCTTGATCATTATGTAGGGTCCTTCTTTGTCTCTTGTAATAGTCTTTATTTTAAAGTCTGTTTTGTCTGATATGAGAATTGCTACTCCAGCTTTCTTTTCATTTCCATTTGCATGGAATATCTTTTTCCATCCTCTCACTTTCAGTCTGTATGTGTCCTTAGGTCTGAAGTGGGTCTCTTGTAGACAGCATATATACTGGTCCTGTTTTTGTATCCATTCAGCCAGTCAGTGTCTTTTCATTGGAGCATTTAATCCATTTACATTTAAGGTAATTATTGATATGTATGTTCCTATTACCATTTACTTAATTGTTTTGGGTTTGTTTTTGTAGGTCTTTTCCTTCTCTTGTGTTTCCTGTCTAGAGAAGTTCCTTTAGGAATTGTTGTAAAGCTGGTTTGGTGGTGCTGAGTTCTCTTAACTTTTGCTTGTCTGCAAAGGTTTTAATTTCTCCATCCAATCTAAATGAGATCCTTGCTGGGTAGAGTAATCTTTGTTGTAGGTTTTTCCCTTTCATCACTTTAAATATGTCCTGCCACTCCCTTCTGGCTTGCAGTTTTTCTGCTGAATGATCAGCTGTTAACCTTATGGGGATTTCCTTATATGTCATTTGTTGCTTTTCCCCTGCTGCTTTTAATATTTTTTCTTTGTATTTAATTTTTATAGTTTGATTAATATATGTCTTGGCTTGTTTCTCCTTGGATTTATCCTGTATGAGACTCTGCATTTCCTGGAATTGACTGACTATTTCCTTTCAAGTTTGCAACTATAATCTCTTCAAATATTTTCTCAGTCCCTTTCTTTTTCTTTTTCTTCTGGGACCCATATAATTCGAATGGTGGTGCACTTAATGTTGTCCCAGAGGTCTCTAAGACTGTCCTCAATTCTTTTCATTTTTTCTTTATTCTGCTCTGTGGTAGTTATTTCCACTATTTTATCCATTCTTCTGCCTCAGTTATTCTGCTATTGATTCTTTCTAGAGAATTTTTAATTTCATTTATTGTTTTGCTCATCTTTGTTCATTTACTCTTTAGTTCTTCTAGGTCCTTGTTAAACATTACTTTTATTTTCTGCATTCTATTTCCAAGATTTTGGATCATCTTTACTATCATTACTCTGAATTATTTTTCAGGTACACTGCCTATTTCCTCTTCATTTGTTTGGTCTGGGGGGTTTTTACCTTGCTCCTTCATCTGCTGCATATTTCTCTGTCTTCTCACTTTTTTTAACTTACTGTGTTTGGGGTCTCCTTTTCGCAGGCTGCAATTTCATATTTCCTGTTGTTTTTGGTGTCTGCCTCCACTGGGTGAGGTTGGCTCAGTGGGTTGTGTAGGCTTCCTGGTGGAGGGGGCTGGTGCCTGTGTTCTGGTGGGTGGGACTGGATCTTGTCTTTCGGTGGGCAGGGCCATGTCCAGTGGTGTTTTTTGGGGTGTCTGTGAACTTAGTATGATTTTTTGTTGTTGTTGCTGTTTTTGTTTTTTTGTTTTGTTTTTTTGTTGTTGTTTTTTTGTGGCAGGGAGACATACCTGCTGAGGGTGCTGCTGGTGACCATGAGCAGTTCAGTGTTGCCAGAGTATGAAGTTTGTGGCTGGAGAAGGTGAGAGTGGTTCAGAAGAGGCAGACCCAAGGCAGGGTGCTGGGGGGTTTTGAAGACTGAAGGAAGGAGCTCGGTCTTTTCTGGAAGGCAGTGAGGAGAGTAATGTGATCTGTTGCCTTAGTTTGGTTTCCATGAGAACAGGCCTTTTGACAAGGATTTGGGTGAAGTCATTTGTTTGCCAGGTGATTCTAGGAAGCAGGTCAGGGAGTAGGGAAGCCTTCCTAGTAACTGGATATCACATGCCCTCAAGACTCTCTTCTAATGGGTAGGGTTGTGTTCCTGTCTTGCTAGTTGTTTGGCATGGGGCATCCAGCACTGGAGCTTGCTAGCCATTGGGTGGAGCTGGGTCTCAGCATTGAGATGGAGATCTCTGGGAGAGCTCTTGTTGATTGATATTATATGGGGCCGGGAGGTCTCTGGTGGTCCAATATCCTGAACTTGGCTCTCCCACCTCAGAGGCTCAGACCTGACACCAGGTCAGAGCACAAAGAGACTGTCAGCCACACAGCTCAGAAGAAAACAGAGAAAAAAAGAAAGAAAAATAATAATAAATTAAAAAAATTTTTTAAATTATTAAAATAAAAAAAGTAATAATAATAAAAAAAAGATGAGAACAACCAAACCAATAAACAAATCCACCAATGATAACAAGCGCTAAAAACTATACTAGGATAAACATAAAAATCGGAAAGAAGTCAGTTGCAGACAGCAAACCCCAAGCCTACAGTTGCTCCCAAAATCCAACACCTCCATTTGGGGATGATTCATTTTCTATTCAGGTATTCCACAGATGCAGGGTACATCAAGTTGTTTGTGGGGATTTAATCTGCTGCTCCTGAGGATGCACGGAGAAATTTCCCTTTCTCTTTTTTGTTCGCACAGCTCCCGGGGTTCATCTTTTGTTTTGGCCCCACGTCTGTGTGTAGGTTGCCCTAAGGTTTCTGTTCCTGCCCAGACAGTACAGGGTTAAAGCAGTGGCTGATTAGGGGGCTCTGGCTCACTCAGGCCTGGGGGAGGGGGGAGGAAGGGGTATGGTAGTTATAATTGGAATGCAGTGCAAGCCTGAGGCAGAAGAGGTCGGCGTGAGTTGCAACAGCCTGAGGCGTGCCGTGTATTCTCCCAGGGAAGTTGTCCCTGGATCACAGGACCCTGGCAGTGGCAGGCTGCACAGGCTCTTGGGGTGGGGGTGTGTGTGGATAGTGACTTGTGCTTGCACACAGGATTCTTGGTGACTGCAGCAGCAGTGTTAGCATTTCATGCCCATCTCTGGTGTCCGAGCTGATAGCCATGGCTTGCGCCCACCTCTGGAGCTCATTTAGGTGGTGCTCTGCCTTCTGTGGGCAGATGGGTAAGGAATCCCCTCTCCTTGTGCACCCCAAAACAATGGTCTCTTGCCTCTTAGGCAGGTCCAGACTTTCTCCCAGACTCCTTCCTGGCTAGCTGTGGTGCACTAGCCCCTTTCAGGCTGTGTTCATGCAGCCAACCCCAGTCCTCTCCCTGGGATCTGACTTCCCAAGCCTGAGCCTCAGCTCCCAGCCCCAATCTGCCCCGGCGCGTCAGCAGACAAGTCTCTTGGGTGCTGGTCAGCACCAATCCTCTGTGTGGGAATCTCTTGCTTTGCCCTCTGCACACCTGTTGCTGTGCTCTCCTCTGTGGCTCCGAAGCTTCACCTCTGTCACCCCCCATCCCCGCCAGTGAAGGGGCTTCCTAGTGTGTGGAAACTTTTCCTCCTTCACAGCTCCTTCCCAGAGGTGCAGGTCCCTTCCCTATTCTTTTGTCTCTGTTTTTTCTTTTTTCTTTTGCCCTACCCAGGTACGTGGGGATTTTCTCGCCTTTTGGGAAGTCTGAGGTCTTCTGCCAGCATTCAGTAGGTGTTCTGCAGGAGTTGTTCCACATGTAGATGTATTTTTGATGTATTTGTGGGGAGGAAGGTGATCTCCACGTCTTACTCCTCCGCCATCTTGAAGGTCCCCCCTCGCCTTTTTCTTTCTTAACTAAACTTATCAACCATTGTTGGCAATGCAGCAAAAGTTAAGACTGAATGCTGTATTTTTAACACAAATTTCACAGGTGGCACTAAGATATTTTTAAAACTTATATCAAAATTATAAGTTTATGGAAATATAGTTTCTCAAGATCAAGATTAAGCAGTGTATATATTGGTAACTTTTATATATGTAATATATATGCCATTGTATATATGTATATACCTATATCTAAGTATCTATATCTATACTTGATTATAGTGTCAAACTATGGCATCCATTACAACATATGGATATATATCCTGAATTTCTCAGTCGATAAAATAGGTTGGTCACTTGTATTTTTTCCTTTCATTCTTTTTTCAAGAGACATGTAACTACTTAAGGTAGAGAACTATCTAGCATAACATCAATTTCCTTTTCATTACCTTCTTGATTTCCCCGTGAAATAAAGGCTTGTGTTCATCCTAGAACATCCCTAAAATTTCCATGTACCATTTGATTGTTTCTGAAATAATTCTTGAGGCCCTTAATATATCCGTGCCTCACATCTAAAGATACATTGTATATATTATACTTGATCAAACACTTTCCAAGAAAAACTGCAATATGTGTGGTTATAAAACTATCTTATAACTTTTTTTGTGTGTGTTTATATGTCTACTAGATAAGTTCAAAGTTTTGAAAGAAACCAACTTTATTCAAAGATTGATTAATTCAATGTTGTTGAAATAGTTTCTGTCTTCCCAAAGAAAGCATTATTATATTTTTATGCAGGAGAGTAAAGATCCTAATGTAACCATTCCTCCTCCTCTTCAATGCCCCCCACCTAAAAATGCACACAAATCTTTTGGTTACAAGGGGCAGTTTAAATAAATGCATTTATCTCCTCTCTTCCCTGAGGTCCATTAAAATGAAAGAAGGAAAAAAATGATAGTAAACTCATAAATGAAAGAACAGGTGAGGGGCCTCAGTAATTAAGAAATTATAATACATTTTTAGAAGATATGGAGCAGATAGAAAAAAAAGAAATAAAGGAAGATATTTCCAAGGGAAAGTGAAAAGTAAGCAGAGACATAAAGGGAGCCTATTTTCTCTTGAGAATCTCAGAACATTGGGAATTGAGAAATACCAGCTAAGATGAGATCAGATAGGAGACTTGGTGCTAAAAATGCATTAATTAAAATCTACATAAGGGAGACTCACTGCCCTATATACAAATCATTTGTCTAATTTGGGTACAGAATGCCAAGCAGATAAGAGTCCAGCTCTGACAATAAATAAGTCAACAAATTAAGTTAAATCTGCAGTGTCCCCTCAATCAAAATTGAAAGACATAAGTGTCTTAGTTTAGGCTGCTATAACAATGTACCATAGATTAGGTGGCTTATCAACAATGAAAATTTATTTCACACAGCTCTGGAGGCTGGCAGTCTGTGATTACAGTGCCAGCATGGCCAAGTTCCAGTGAGAGCCCTCTTTCAGGTTGTGGACAACTCTCTTCTCATTGTATCTGCACATGAGATAAGAGAGAGCTTACTAAAGAGAGCTAGAGAGCTCTCTGGGGTCCCTTTTATAAGGACACTAATCCTATTCATGAGGGCTTCACCCTTATGACCTAATTACCTCCCAAAGGTCTTACTTCCTAATACTATCACATTTGGGGTTAGGATTTCAACATATGAACTTTGGGGGGATACAAACATTCAGTCCATTGCATTGAGATCATTGATTTTTGCATTGTGGTGACTTCAGAAAATTGGCTAATTCTTTGTATCACCATCATAAAGCAAACCTGCTTGTTAATAAAACTAAAGAATTGGCTATTCTCACTGCCTCCACTTCCAAACTTGTCATTCTCTCTTGGACCTATTCCATGAAACAGCTTTTGACAGGGTCACCAAAAGCCTCTATATTTTAAAATCTTATGGTCAGTATTCAATTTTCCTTTCCTTTTTTTTTTTTTTTGTTGTTGTTGTCTTTCCTGTGAGCCTCAATAGTTGCTCTTTCCTTCTTCCTTGAAACACTGTTTTTACCTGGATTCCAGATTCCACACTGCTGGTTAATTTGCTACCTCACTAGCTGATCCTTCTCAGTGTCCTCCTCACTGGATTCTTCTCTTACCAACTCCTAAGCATTGGTGTGCCTCTAAACTCAGCACTGAGACCCCTTCTCTCTATCTACACTCTTCATAGGTGATCTCATGTGGTCCCATCCAACAAACAGAATTGTTAAAAATGTTCGAGTCACAACATTTTGAGTTGATTTATTTCACAGTAATTCCTAAGTGAAATATAGGATTAACTAAGGGATTGCATATATATGTATTTGCATATCCATCGCTATAAACGCAGACTTTTAAAATATAAAATGCAGCATTCTGTGAAGGTTGTCTTGAAAATTGCACTTTGTCGGTTTCACTTTTTATAAATAGGATTTAGGCCATTAAATATCCATCAACATCATTGATGGTGGCTGCATACTTAATTATTTGGCTGTGCCAACATTTATTTAAATAATACTTTGTCATTGGACATTAAAGCTGTACTCAATTGTTTCACTATTGTAAACAAACATTTAATGAGCATCCTTATAGCTAAATCTTTGCACATCGTGATACTTATTCATAATAAACATTTGGAAGCACAGTTCTTAAATCAGTTAAGTAAAGACTTTTGCTAAGTTCCTGTGAAGAAAGTCTATAACCAATTTACGTAACTACCAGCATGCAAAAGAACTATATCACTGGTTCTTAATGCCCAAGTTAATTTTTGATATCTAGTCTTAATACCGTATAAGAAAATAAATATATTTGAAACTTGAACTTGTGATATTGAGAAGAATATCACTAGAAGGCAAAAAATTTCATCTTTATGATGAATGATAGACTATTCATTAAAGACAAATTCTTTATCTCAGAAATTGAAGAGAAGGGCACTTGAAAATTAGTTCTCACTTACAATTTGAATAGAAAAGAACTATATTCAGGAAAAACTTTATATCATTTTAATTTTATTATAACTTCCTTTGAATCCTGGATTCTCGTTTTATTAAAAAAAATATTGATAGGCATTTAAGGCTCAGTTTAGCTGCTCTCCTGACATACATTAATTATTTTAGTTATACTGTTATAACTAAACTGTTAGCTAAAGAGTACATTATGCTTGTGGAATTACCTTTACTATTTAGATTAAAAAACAAGGTTTCTAAAACATTTGGCATTTTTTAATACTGGTCTTTTTAAAGGTTTCATTGAGGTATAATTTTTATACAATAAGCCATATATACTTAATAAGTACAATTTTATGTTTTGATACATGTATAAACCTGTGGAAACATTACCAAAATTAAGATAATGAACATATTGATCACTCTCCAAAAGTTTCTTCATTTCCCATTTTTATGTATCTTTCTCATTCCTTTTTGTACCCCACCCCCCAACTCTCATCCTGGGTGATGACTTATCTGCTGTCACTAAAGGTTACTTTGCATTTTCTAGTTTTATACACATGGAATCATACATCATGTAGTCTTTTTTTTGCCTGGTTTCTTTTACTGGCATAATTATTTTGAAATTCATCCATGTTGTTACCCATATCAATGGCTCATTCCATTAACTTATACAGTCTGTCTTCAAGTGTTATTATACCACTTCCTGTACAAGAATTTGACAACAGTGTACTTTAATTTTCCCTTCCTTGCCCTTATTCTATCATTGTAATATAGTTTACTTATATATATGTGTGTGTGTGTGTGTGTGTATATATATATATATATATATATATATATATATATATATACTCAACATGACATTGAAGTTGTATCTATTTAAACAGTTGTATATTTTAAAGAAATTTAAATATAAGGAAAATATTTTATATTTACACATTGTTTACCAATTCTGATGTTTTGCATTTTTTTGTGTAAATCAATATTTCTTTCTCATATAATTTTCCTTCTGCCTGAAAAAATTGTCTTTAATATTTCTCATAGTGTGGGTCACCTGATGATGAATTCTTTTAGCTTTTGGAGGTCTACAAAAGTGTCTTTATTTCAATTTCATTTTTGAAAATTATTTCCTTTGGGTACAGAAATATAGGTTGTCATTTGTTTAATACTTTTTAAAAAATTTTATTGTATTTATTTATTTTTTATACAGCAGGTTCTTATTAGTTATCTATTTTATACATATTAATGTATACATGTCAATCCCAGTCTCCCAATTCATCCCACCGCCACCACCACCCCCCCTCTTTCCCCCCTTGGTGGCCCTACGTTTATTCTCTATGTCTGTTAATACTTTGAATGATGCTGATTCACTGTCTTTTCACATTTTTCCCATTAAAAATCTACTATCCTCCTTGTTTTGTTTTTGTGCATGTCATGTATTCTTTTTCTCAGGGTGGCTTTAAAATTTTCTCACTATCTTCATTTTTAATCAATTTATTTATGATATGTCTTGGTGTCATTTTCTTTGTTCCTTGTGCTTAGCTTTTGTTGAGATTCTTGGATTTGTAGGTTTATAGTTTTGATACCCCTTTTGCTTCAGGTATTCCAAGTATATACCTATTAGTCCACATAAAGTTGTCCTATAGCTCACTGATGCACTTTTCTTTTTTATTATTATTATTTTTTCCTCTGTTTTATTCTAAATGGTATCTATTTTTATGGCTTCAAGTTCACTAATCTTTTCTTCTTCAATGTCTAATCTTCTATTCATCCATTCTAGTGGGCTTTTTTTGGTCAGAAATTATAGTTTTCATTTCTTATAGTTTAATTTGGATTTTTTAAATAATATCTTTTATGTCTCTACTGAACTTTTTGAATATATGAAATTCATGAAATACAGTTACAATAACTTTTAATATCTTTGCTTATTTTGACATCTGTGTTAGTACAGGATTGGTTTCAACTGATTGATTTTTTTCCCCTCATCATATGTTATAATTTCCTTCTTTGCATGCTGATTAATATTTGGATTCAAGACGTTGTGTCTTTTACCTTGTCGGGTGGTAAACAATTTTGTATTTCTAAAATATTCTTAAGCTTTGCTTTGGGATGCAATTAAGTTTTAGAAATGGTTTGAGCCATTCTGGTCTTGCATTTAAGATTTCTACTTTAGAACTGGAGGGTGTTTGTCTAGGGTAAATTATTCCATAATAATGAGGGAAGACTCTTCAGAGTACTCTGCCCAATTATGAGGTCTTTCCAGTCTGGCTGGTGGGAATGATACTATCATGAGTGTTGGGCACCATTTCCTCTAATATTAGGGGGTGGATATTTCCCAGGGCCCGGCTTTTTTCCTCACATGAATGCACTGATCAGTACTCTACTGCCTACTTGAGGGGACCCTCTGTAGTATCTGGAGTTTTTTTCTATGTGCAGCTCTCTCCTTTTCTGCTCTCTGTTCCATGAAGTCCAACAACCTTGGTGCCCCTGGACTCCTAACACCATCTCTTCATTTCAGGGAAGCTGGAAGACTCTATGTGCCTTTCTTCTGTGCCGTCACCTGGAAACTCTCTCAAGGCAGTTAGCTGGGGTAGTCATTGGGCTCACCTTGTTTGTTTACCATCTCTCAGGAATCAGTGTCCTTCATTAACAGTTGTCCAGTGTCTTAAAATCTTTGTTTTAAATAAATTTTTCCAGCTTTGAATGCTTCCAGTAGGAGGGTAATTTCAATCCTTATAACTCCATCTTGACCAGAAGTGAAAGTTTACACTAATTTTTTTAAACTATTACTTACCTGGCTTAAACTTTTTACTCTCTAGGGCTGTTAATTACATGAAGGGAGGGGTTGAAATTACAGACTTATCTTCACAATATACTGCTTTCATTGTGTCACTCTCAGTTCCAAAACCCAAAATGGCTCTTCTTGCTCACGAAGTTAATATAAATATAAACACAAGCCAATAAAAGTAGTTGTATAAGGAACTAAAACAGGATGTTCATTGTTTACAGCTTTCTTATTCTAGCTTGATGCAAGGAGACACTTAATACAGAGGACTGGATAGACTATATAACCTTTATTCAATCATCCATGACTAATATTACTCGCAAACATAATTTTTATAAGAATTTCACAAGAAGTTGTAGGTTGCATTCTCTGAACACAACCTGGACTCCAGATAATCTGTCAGATGAAAGAATATTAACCCCCACAAGTGTAAAACTTAAGGACTCTAACCAAGACATTTGCCTAAATAGTTAATCACCTCACTTACATATAGAGTGGGAGACAGTTTTAATCTACTACAAGTATAAGAGTATCTTTCCTTAAGCATTTACAATATGAGTTGTGATTTTTTTCCACAATGTTTGCATATATTTGTAGACTTGTACCCTCTTTTCAAAGGCGACACATAAACTCCTATAGAAGGTCAAACTCCTGTAGTTATCACTTCTCTTAACACTTTTCAAAATAGAAGGACTTTTAAGTAACAGAGTTTTTGCTGGAGGTATATTAATTTCTTTATTAGAGAATAGTAGAATATTAGAGAATGAAAAAAGTTTATGTGGATTAAACTCTTTAGGAAATATTTCAGAGAAAGCATTTTAACCTTAAAAATTCATAGAATTTTAGTAAACAGGGAAGCTGTAAATAGTGCTTCCACAAAATAAAATTACTAAATTCATGGTTTAGTTCCTTATTACTCTATATATTATTCTTGGAGCCAGATTTCAATACACCCTAATGACGTCTTAATGACTAATTCTTTATATACAGGTGCAGAGTTGTTTTAGAATTTTTGTGACTTAGGATATGTCCTTTTTATACAGTGATGAAATCAGCAAAGTCAGTACCTTTCTATATGTCTATGTGGATGAACTGTACTTAATCAGTCCTGCTAGAGATTACCATCAGCATGTGTTTCAGCCAGCTATTTCCATACTAGTGCTGTATAATGAACCACTCCTATTCTCCTCAGTGTCCTAAAATAACAATCATTTTTCCATGCTCACCAATCTTCAAGTTGGCTGGAGGTCAAATGATTTAGGCTGGATCCGATAGTAAGCTTCAGGTTGAGTTTAGGACTGTTCTAGCAGGATCTATTCCTCATTGCTTGTACTCTTTTTCTATCTCATTAACAGGCTAATAGAGGCAGATGAAATCTGTTCAATGGTGAACTAGATTATTTTCTCCACCACCAGAAATGGATTTTAGAGATGGTTAATGTGAGAGTATTCCAAGGATGTGGGAATGTTTGCATAATTTTACCTGAGAATTTCCCAAGCATCTCCACCTTGTCTTTCACTATGTCCTTCTATGTCTCCTGAGCCTTTGCCAGGAGACTATACACAAAGCAAGACTGCCTTTTTTGAATACATGATAACTTCATGTGTTGCAGCATATTGTTTCCTATGAGCCAAATATCATAATACCTTTAATGGCCATAGCCAGTTGCCTACCAAGTTAACTCTAAACATGAAACCTTTCTCCGAGAAGAAACATCTCAAAATTTATAGCCTATAAGAAAATTTACCTTAGAATGTCTCATTTTAAGTCTGAAATTCTCAGATAACTGTTAGGAATATAAAACAGAGTCTTTTTTTTATTTGGATGGGAGAATAATAAACAGCAATAAATAATGGTTTGGAGTTTTAGTGGCTTATCAATACCTGACTGAACTCATTAAGTAATCTGTCTTCAGTCTTATTTAGTGCTATGAAGTCCCCTAATAGCTTATAAACCTGAACACAAATGTAGGAGCACTACCGCTCATTTATTTTTCGCCAGCCACATCATTAGTAAAACATTTCTTCTTTTATAAGAAGATATTTATAAATCAAAATCATATTTGGACTGTTACTATTTGAGCTCCTTTGGAACCATTATCTACTATGACAGTTTAAACAGTCATGTTCCTTATGAACACTGCTGTAAAAAATGTAGGTCATGTGCATAAATGTGTGTTTTGTCCTTTTTTTTCCAAAAAATAAAGAATGGAAAATAAGAATTTTGCAAACTTGCCTAATATATAAATTTTCTGCCCTCTGGCACTGGCCTATACATTTTCCTGTTCAGAGATCTTGCCTGGTACCCATGCAAGAAGGTAGACCTACTGACTCCTATAATTTGGCTACCACTTGAAGACAGTAATCAAAACTTTCTTGGAATATAGTAACATAAGAGCATTGAATAACAGAACCCTGGAGAGGACTTGGGGAGAGAATAAGGAGTACTGGTTTTCCTGGGGATGGTAAAGCTCTCTTCTGCTCCAGTCATTTCATTGTCCTCCATGGATCCCAGTTCCCTGCCCTTGTCAGGATCCCTATACTAGATGATTCAGAATTCCTCCTAAGAGTAACTTTTGAAAACATAGTTTTAATTCTTCAGTGTCTATCATTCCTTATTGATTATTATTTCTTTCTAAGTTTTGCTTTTCCCTGAGGGAAAACCTTGTATACTAGCACACTGGAACATTTTGACCAGACTAGAGTGACTCAGACTTATTTAAACAACGCCAAATGTCTTTTTATTCCACATTAAAACATTGCAACAACATAGGTAAAATATAAGAGACCTGGATTTGCTTCTCTCTGATATTGCTATATTTCTCTAAAGGTCTCCAAATAAAGTTGTGATTTTATATGGAAACAGAGTATTCCCACTGGATTCTAATAATCATGAATGTCTGTGTTTATCTATAGTTGGAGTAATGTCTAAGCTCTTAAGACATACACACATGTCTTCATTCATACAATAAACATTAATTGAGCACTTACTATGTTTCAGGCACTGGTACTACAGATAAGAAGGCAGAATTTAAAAGAGGAATATTTCTCATTTTAAGAAGACAAGAAATAGGAAAAAGACAAAGAGAAAGACAAGAATGGGATGAAATAAACTAACACATTCTGACTCATACTCACTTATGAGCTGCGAAGATCATCCTGGCTTCAAAATCACCATGTCCATGACCCTCTTGGCACCTGCCTCTGGCCCAGTGCCTAACACATTCTACTCTCCCATGTTAAATTCCTCCTCTCTGGCCTGCCACAATGCAAAGCACTCAGCCTGGTAACCTCTATGGCCACCGGTTAAGTTGCAGCGCAGACCAAGTGGCTGAGATCTAGAGCTAAGGAAGTAGACAGTTCTCAGACACCCCAGCTAAACTGGTGTAGTTGCACGACTGCTAATGCAATGCTCTTGAGTCCCGAACTGTGCTGACACCCTGGGAAGGATCAAGGGAGTCAGCATTACACTGCATTACATTATACTGTATTACATTACATTACGCTACACTACACTACATTACATTACATCTGATGCCTAAAACTGGCATTATTTTACATTCTTGGGACACATATCTTGCAGAGGCACAAATACTTAGATGGGAACCCCAAAGACCCATACTTGAAAGAAAAAGTAATGGACAAACAAAGGTAGGTATTTTTAAATGCTATTTTTAAGTTTATAGAACCTTTCATCCTTTTAGATTAAAACGTATTTAGGGACCTCTGCACCGCTATCACATAGAATAAGTAAATTTCAGTTAAAATAAGAGTATTAACACCAGCCTTAACAACATCATTAGCTAGAAGAGAAATTTTAGCTAATGATACCCAAAGGTCAAAAGACTTGATACCCAAAGGTCAAAAGACTTCAATTCATAGGTCACTTGGAAGTTCCCGCTTAGAAACTTGAGAAAGGCATTTAATGCTGTACTTGGACTTAGAAGCACTTTCTCAAGAATAAATCACTAATAAGAATCCTCCCTTCCATCACATTGGGTTACCTCACAAGTCAGTCCAAATGCCAATGCTTTTTGCTTTGATTTTCCCAAAGTATTAGTAATATATTGTTATTCACTTCTGAATGATATTTCTCTGAGTTTTAAAAAAGTAAACTTAATTTAAGGTATTGCTGATATATTAAAGACAAGTTATTCATAATGATGTGATTTAGAACTAGGTATTTGAAGAAACAACTTTTTCTACATCATTTCTGTAAAAAGCATCTCTTGGCCTGGAGCTGTGCCTGGGACTTCTATACACAGTCAGTGTAAAAACTGTGATATATTTCCCCCAAAGAACTTACAGTCCAAATATAAGACACAGATTCTCAGGAAGAGTTTAAATCATTTTAGAATTGGTACTAAAAATTAGGGGATGGCAATTGTTAAGATAAAACATTTCAATTGTTAAGATAAAACATTTCAATTGTTAAGATAAAATGTTAAAGACAGATTTTTCCCCCCATCATCTTAATGGTCTGGTGTCATATGTCATTCAGAGAAGGTAACTCTACAACTAAGCACACTGAACACATGTAATCTATCAAGAAAGTAAATAATAACACTTGCAAATTTCTTTGAAATTTGAAGTTCTGAAATCAATCAAGGGAAAAGAAATAAATTATGATCTATGACTTGAATCTTTTACTAACATTTCTACTTTTTGAACGAATGGCATCGTACCATCGAATGCTTCCTCTCAGGACGGGTGGTGGTGGTGGTGGGATGAACTGGGTGATTGGGATTGACATGTATACACTGATGTGTATAAAATTGATGACTAATAAGAACCTGCTGTATAAAAAAATAAATAAAATTAAATTAAAAAAACAAACAAACAAAAAAAGAATGCTTACTCTCTCTTACAGTTAGAAAATGTGTAATGGCATTATAATTAAAATATACCTATTGGTTATAAATTTACATATAATGCTACAGTAGTCATTGGACAAGAACTATTCAGGCAGAGATTCTACCTTCTAAGAGTTTAAAATCAGAACTGATGACACAAACTTGAATAAATCAGTGTCAGTCATATAACACAATAACTGAAAAGAAGTAGATACTAAACTATGATCATAAATTCATCTAAGGAGACTCAGTGGCATATGGTGGAGGTTACAAAAAGTTTAGGTGAAATGTAGCAGAAGTATGGGGATAGGGAGTGTGTCAGCTCTCTTCTGATCACTACTCAAAGACTTCCTGGAAGATGCAGGGCTTCCAAAGAGCTAAGTTTGGGGCAAAGTGACAGGATGGAGTTCTCTCTGATCACAGAGTTGTGGAACTGGCTTGAACTATGCTGGGAAGTGGGAGCCGGATAATAGGACGGAGGAAAGCTGAGAGACCTTGACTGAAGTTAACAGAAAGTATACAGCAAAATAGGCAACAGCGCCGAAAAGGGGCCAGAGAAATTTGAGCACCTAGAACCAAAATTACAGCTTTCCAGGCCAAGGAGAAGTCAATGTCACTATTAGTTTTGACTCAAGAAACTGAATTAGAAATAAACAAACCTGAGAATTATTCATTAAGAAATTCCCATGTGGACAGTTTCTATTTCAAAACCACGAATTTCAGTGTGCAAAACATATGAGCTAAAGGCAGAACAATGCTTAATATATGAAGTATGCAGAAATGATTCTAGTAAGAAAACAGAAAAATGCAAGAGATAAAAAATTATAATTTTGTACCCACTTATTCAGGACTTCCTCTCGAAAGTGAAGAACAATCAGATTTAATTATGAGAGAAAAAAAAACAAAGCATTTACCTGTTTGGTTGGTGGACTGTTTATTTATTGCTCTGTTATCTAAATATTTATTATAGATACTAAACTAATACAACACCCAACTCAAACAGACTACTCTCCATCAACTCAAAGTGAACTATCCCATTCTGGTCTATCTCCCTCTTATCCACATTTCAAGATTACAGTGCACTTTTTAAATGAACTGACACTTGGGATTTGAAGAATAATTAGTTTTCTATTGTAAAAAGATTTTTAGAGGGAAAAAAGAAAAAAGGAAAGAAGAAAAGATCAAGTCATATCTGTTAGTTCCTTAGAACAGCAAATAATTTTTCTGGAACATAATATCATTATATTTCCTTTTTCATGGTGGTCTTCTCTCATGTATACACACACACACACACACACACACACACACACACACACACACACACACTAATCAACGGAAAACCAAGTCAGGTTGGCTTTCCTGAGTTACAGACCACCCTTTACAAAGGGTCACAACCATCCCCTCTTTTATCTCAAGACAAGAGCTCCTTAAAGTAGCAACTGGTTTGGGTCTTGAGAAGGCAAAACTACACAATAGCAAAAACAAAACAAACAAAAACAAGAGAGAGAAGAGAAACGAAGACAGAAAAAGAGAATTCTGACCACTTGAATATATTTGTATTCAAATTATGTGCATTAGAAGCTTGTTTACTTAGGGAACGTATTACATATTTTTCTGAAGTTATGAGTAAAAATGTGAAAACAGCTGGAAATAGTCACTACTCAAATTAAAGATACTTTTATTTTTTATTAGGAAACTTAATGGCTGGAACACAGTTTAGCATTTGAAAAAGACTAAGATTCCTTGCTTGTTTTTTTAAATAAACAATGAAGTTCAAGGGGAGGGTGGATTATTTGACCAAGGTGGTGAAACAGGTGAGCAGTGGATTGATGAGCGCTAGCAGTATTATGACTGCCATGGTGCTGAATTCAGTAAATACTTGCACTTCCTTTTCCTATTCCCCTTTTCTTTTAGTCTTTGATGGATATATAATAATTATATTTTATAAGAATGCCAGTGGTGACGGAAGTGCTTCTCCTAATGCAGAGGCTGTAAAGCTATCAGAAGAGCTTTAAGCAAATGTTATCTGTTTTACAGAAGAAATCAATTACCCGCAGATTGCTTAAACCAGTGACAGGCATGGTAAGGAATAAAATGTGTTAAGTAGAAAAGTTACAGCCATCAACATGTACGGAATTACATGATATATGAAAGCAATCACTTGTTCAATTTACCTTCAAAACTAAAACAAGTTCTTCTGCGTTGGAAATAAACATGAACCTCTCTCTGAAAAGGGACCAATTTCCAACTCAATGGAAAAAGTACTGTATAAATTTTAGCCAGCAATAGTGCTATTAGGAGCACACAACCAGGTTTTCAGAGATAAAGTATGTGAACTATTTAACATACTTATTTCAAAGTAGGCATCAGTTTGTCTTCATCTTCCTGCAATTCAGCATTATGTAATTTTCCAGATATGCCTGGAATAAAAGGAGTCTGCTAGAAAATACTTCACGCTTTATAACATTCCTTATATTTATGTCGAACTGCAAAGGATTTTATTCAATTAAAAATATCTTTAGTATATTTAAGTTTTAATACTCATTATTCTCTGTTGGTAACATCTTATTATCTATATTAGCAAGACAAGATTCAGAAGTGGGCCTTTTTTCTCTGCTTAAGAAAAGTAAATGTTTCAGAGAGGCTCTGACAGTTCTTACGGAGGACATCATGGTTCAAAATGCTCATCAAAGCTGTTAATTACTCAGGGGGAGTTGGCATCTTGCTTGTGAAACCAGGTCACCATTTTTAGTTCTTTATCCTATCGGTCCTTTAGGAATTTTTGCCTTGTATCATTTAATTTTTAAAACAAATTAATTCAAATCACATGTAACATAAAAAGTGATTTCTTAATATTGCAAAACAGGAAACATTTTACCAGCTGTGCCATTAGTGACATCACAGCATAAGCATCACTTTTCTGTCATTGTGTGCAATGACAGCCATAACGAGAGATACCTGCCTAATGAAGAATTTATATTTTTCTTTTTACTTTCTTCTTCTTTTTTTTAAACAGGGAAGTGTTTAGAAGAATTTGCTCCCATGATCTTTTAATAGAATCAGGAGTAATATACCAGCTGGTGCATATCATTCTTTTACAATATTTTGAGGGAGAGTTCTACACTGATTTAATTTTCTTGGGAATAAAATAGGTATATTCAGATTTCATGCAAGTCAATTGTCCTTAATGGACATGTGTTAATGATAAATTCAAAGTACTACATTTTTGGAATATTTTTAAGTTAAAATTTTTAAGAAGAGTCATACTACTAGTTTTTTTTTTCCCCCCCATTCTGACACAGAAAACGATATTGTGAATATTCCCAAATGAAAGACAACACAGCTAGTGCTTTTCTCTCTGCAAAATTATCAGGTTGATATAATGGTGATGTCCTACTGATTATTCACCACAGACCTTCCAGCAGGATAATGCATTCTTAAAATATGAACTTGAAGGTAAAATATTAAATATGCATTTCCTACTCCTATAGGACATGTTGAAATGCCACATGCTGTTGGTGAGAATGACCCATGAGTGTTGGATTTTTCTCCCCCTTGCTCTTCTTTTCCAGAAACAGTTAGTGTGGCGTGCAGTGAACCAAATCAACAATGTGATTCAAGCTGTCTCCATAGCTTCTTGGCAAAAGAAAGGATAAACTATAAAACCCCCCTGCTACAGCTTCCAGCTCTTGCTTCCCACACTTTAACATCTCCTGTCACCTCTGGCGCTGTTACTGACCCATGCTAAGCTAAACTAAAGGATGATAAGTTTGCTGCCTTTGCCCTTGTCCTGAGGGGCTGCACATTATCCTATCAAGTATCAGTAGCCATTTCTGTGGGATATTTGTCACCCCACGAAGGCCTTTGGAACAAATGAAATGGGCAGCGAATTACAAAAATGTCATTCTCTAAAGGAAATGGATGAAGCCTTTTGTTCTCCAGTAATAAATAGATGCCATAGGCTTATAACACTATTTTTATATGAATTGACAGGGTTACTATTTCTAGTTCATTAAGGGAACAGCTTGAAAACATTTCTTTCTGTACTTTTAAAAATAATGTTGTTTTCCTCTTTTCTTCTCAGTGATAAATATAAACAATACCTGGCGATAGATCCTAGAAATCACAGATCATGATTCATTTCAAGTTACTTTTGGTAATAATTGTTTTAAGAATGTATAAAAATAATTTTAGGGGGGATTTTGAAATTATAAATGGATTATGTGAGAGGTATCTATGAATGGATTTTAAAAGTCTGATTCATACCTATTTCTCCTTTCTTCATAAATCACAAATATATTACTTCCTTTTCTTACTTTTCTCACACATTATAGTTTTACAGGGCATCATGATAAATATGCCATGGACAAAGGTCAAGCAAAGAATAATAACTCAATTCCTTAAATGAAAACTTCAAAATAAATCCTGTGTTTAACAGTGGTATACAGGGGTCAAGATGACTATATCCCAGACGAGAGAATAAAATGTGTATTATATCTTTGAGGCTCAGTGCATTTGTTAAATGGGTATATTTGGACTGACATACTTAGATGTTCTTTGAAGTAGAATTTGAGAAAGACACATAATACATGGTAATAAATTAAATAACATCACATGTTTTTAGATAGACTTGGATTGGGTGGTGTATCAAGCTGAACTGAGTAGTTATGGTAGTTATTAGCTATTTCTAATATAATAGGTATATTTCTTCTATAAATTTATGTAACCAAGGATTTTAGAATTGAGCTGCCTTTTGCTTAATAAGCTTATTTTGTTAAGCAAAATTTGTAAGATAAGGTAGTGAAAATCATGCATGAGAATTTTTACTTGACATATTAATATATTGATGAAGACTATTAATTGTTGTGATATACTCTTTGGGAACATAATTTAAGAGTGAAATACATTATCTGGGTTTATCTTCAGATTTTCTGAGTCTACGTTTTAAATCATAACTCTTGAGTAGACTGACTGCATTGCATACCTTAGGTTTAGTCAGTATATGTCAATATTTTGAGAGAATTGATTAGTAAAAACCAGGCAAACCAATTCTAATTTTCAATCAGGTCATAGTCACCATTTCCTGGAGGCAAATGATTTAAAAATTTCAGCTATACCTTATACATCTTCAGTGAATATCTGCCTTATTTTATATTTTTTATTTCTTTTTGCTTCTTAAAATGGGAACACATGCCTGGCTCTGTGAACTCCCCAACTGTATGAGCTGTGATAGGGCACTATGGGAGCCAAAGGTTCTTCAAAGAATACCTAAGCTTGTCAGTCCACATATATTCATTTAACGCGTGCCAAAGCTCCAAGTACTAACGCACGATTTAATCTCTAGATGGATCACTGTCATTTTGACTCCTGTTTACTGCTGCGAGCCACCCGATACTCACCCTCTAGAGTCCTTTTTCTGGCAAGTTAGTCTCCATTGCTTGCAGTGAAGAACTCTTTATCTTTAAACACTTAAATTCCTTAACTAAATCTAGCTGGTGATTCTTGCACATAAGGGAGGGGAAAGTGTTTGAAAACACAAAGGAAGAAAACCGTAAGTATTTTTTTTCTCTGCAAATGAAAAATGATGGCTAATATTCCCCATCTTTGTATCACAAATAGCATAGGTAGGTTAAACAGAAGTATGGTAGATAAAATGATTTTCATTAATAGAAAAATTGTTAAAACATTACAGTAGGTTACTCAAAGAGTTGAGTGATTTGTTTTTCTGTTGATCTTTAAAAATAGAGCAGATTTCATCTTATTTAATTATATTTTGTTCTGTCTCCTTCAAAGGAATTAAAGTGAAAACTATATGCAATCTTTTCATCATCTAGATACTTATTGTTTAAAATTTGGCTTCTATCTATATCTGACTTCTCAAATGAAGACACTTCTCAAGGGCCATCAGTGTTCTCTTAATTACAAAATGTAAAGTCCATTTAAAATTGATTAATTTCCCTGATTTCTAATCTTTAATTTAGTCAACAGATCTAAATCTGAGCTTCTTATTTCCTAAAATATCTTTCTGCTAATTCCTCATTGTTACATTCAAGGAAGCAGTAACTGTAAGCCCAGAGAACATCAGTGGTATTGTGAGAAAGGCCATAGGAAAGGATGCTATACTTCCACCTAAGAGGGAAAAAAAAAAAAAAAAAAAAAAGGTAACAAGAAGCAAAAAGAAATGAGTTCCCCCACCTACTGGTGAAACTGAAGATTGTTTGAGCCACATTTGAGCCAAGAGCTTCAAAGCAAGAAAACCAAATGAAAGCTAAAGGTACTGGCAACAACTTGCAGCCTCTGGGCCCTACCAGGACAGGAGATGGGCAGACGGGTGTGTGGCTGCTTCAGAGCCATGGCAACGTAATGGAAAGATGTTCTAACACACAGACACCCTGATCTCACTGACGGGCTGATCGGCACTCAGGAATATAGAATTTGGCAGAACGAGGTGAGGGTGGGGGGAGTGCAGTTTATTTTAGCATTTTTTTGGATAATTTATTGAATGAATGGTATTTTTGATAGTGAATGATATAATGAATTACATTAAGTTATTCTGGGTAAGGATACTTACCTGCCTATATATACCCATGTTTTGGAGGAGAGAGGGCAGAAAAAGTTACAATATGTCAATCTGGACATACTTTATAAAATCACTTAGGAAATTTGCCCCCCAAATGCCAGATTATTTATATCAGAGGCACTTGTGGCATTTGAACATTTAATTTGACTAAATCTAGCTAGTGAGTCTTCACTATAAGAGAGGGAAACATATTTGAAAAGCATATAGAAAGAAAACATAAAAAAAACTTAGAGTTTGAAGAACTAAATTTTCTAGAATAATCAAGTCTAAAGAAGAAAATTTTTCTTTTTTTTAACAAATTAGAAGCGCAGTAGGTAAAAGGAGATTCCTTTAATAGAAAAGTGTTAAAACATTGTGGTAGGCTACCAGTTTAATTTCCTTTTGCATTGATCTTTAAAAAAATAGAGTAAACTCTGTTCTATTTAGTCAATTCTCTTCTATCTTGTTAGCACATCTCTCTCTTCAATTCCTGTCCAGTCAGTTGGCTAACACTCTTGATTTTGACCTTCAATACTTCTACCATGCAAATATAATTTTAAATTTCAGTTGCCTCTATCCTAGTTTGGACCTTCATGATCTCTCTCTTATGTAGATTGCTACCACACAAAAATAAAAATGAAAATTTTTTAGAATCAGCAAGGCTTACCTTCATTCTCCCTCCATCTCTATTGTACTGTATTGTATAATAAAGTAGACTTTGTAAATCACCTCTTCCCCTCACCCCAAAAAGTCTGGAAACAGTCTAGTACAGGATTCACACTGTTGCATCTCTCACTAGCTCGGTGAACGTGGGCAGGTTACTTCAAATCTTTAAGACTCAGTTTCCTCACTCAGAAAAGCAGGACTAATAATAGTTGATATTTTGAAAGCACCTGATTTTTTTTGCAAACTTTTCCCAAGCTATTTGTCATAGTATGCTCCCTCCCAAGATAGAGACTTTTGGTAGGTGTGTTTTCTAACAACACCTAAACAATGTGAAATGCAAAATACGTTATCTTTTGAATTTGCTGATATTTAGAACATGTATTCAATAATATTTAAAATAGTATTTATTTACAAAATGATTTGGTTTTCTTCATAAAAATAATTGTATATGCTAATTTCATTACCTGATATTTATACACATATGTATAAATATGTAAGTGCAAGTGGTTTAAACTCATGTGTACTGAAATGGATCTAGGTGATTTTTTTTTCTATAAATACTTTCTAAAAAGATGGGAACAATCAGTGTTTATGAAATCTGAGACCAGTTTTGAGTAATATGCTCAAGGGTTAATGAGATACTCTAAACCTAGATCTTTAAATGCCTTTTTTATAGCAGCATTAATATATTTTTTTGTTAAGAACACAATAACTACCACATTTATTCATTCCTGGGGAATAATCATGAAGGTTGATTTTCATTACCATCTTAATTTTCAGATGATAATATTAAAGTGGAATCACAAACTTGGGCTGTTAACACTTAGTAAAATGAAATGTAATTTAAACCCATAATGAACAATTTTAAAAGGGAAGTGAACTACTGCTTTTAAATGGCTCAGCTTGTATTGATAAAAGTTGGCACACATAACTAATCTTTTTAAAGTTTACTTTCCAAATTTAACTTTGAGCTGTCACACAGCAACTATTGCTGGTTAAAAACTGCTTTGCAAAATCAGCCATAAAATGTGTATTATATATACATTTAATATAGAGAGAATTCTTCAAAGCATAATATATTAATTAGCTACATGATATAGCAAGTCACGATCAGATTACTTATTGAACTAATTTAATTTGCACAGTGGCAGCTAATTTAAAGGAAGCATTTTCTTTTCAAGCTTGTTTTTAGAAATTGTTGGGTAAAAATTATTAGTCTGGAATTTGAAAACAATCTTTCTCCCTCCCTTTCTCTCTTTGTGATAACTTCCACCTTTGGTGATAACTTCTACCTTTGGTGGATAGAGATAGAAATATTTTTAAAATGATAAGAATAAACTAGATGATGAAAACCCACTGGAAGAAGAAAATGAATTCCAGTTTCTAAGATTAGCATCAGATTTTCATCTCTTTATGCCCTTTTCAGTATCCTTTTGAAATCAATGGGAGATCTATGCATCGGGGTAAGAAAGCTCACCTTAAATACGCCGTTGGGATATACTCAGAACAAACAGATGGAAACTGAATCCTACTGCCCACAGGCCTACATGCTTGTTTCTGTACTCATATATTCTGAAGAAGCAAATGTTCTGCTTGTCCCTAAGAAGTAGGAGATCAGAGAGAGAACAAAGAAATAAAGGGCCTTGATCCAATAATAAAGTGGGCCTTAACCAAGCTATTAATGCAAAAAGACATGATGGAAAAAGTTTGTGTATGATTACTAATATATTTTGAGACTGATGTATAAATGTCTAAGGGGGACATGGGGATATGAGGATACACATATACATATAGCTGATTCACTTTGTTATACGGCAGAAACTAACACAACATTGTAAAGCAATTATACTCCAATAAAGATGTTTAAAAAAAAAAAAATGTCTATGAAGAGTCTCCTTGAAAAGAACAAGTGACCCAACTGTATTAATGCTAACTGATAAGGAACAAAACTTTGCCGCATTACAGAGCCCCAAACTTGCGGAAAATAAAACTATTCCAAGGATGTTGCAGATATACTTTACAAGACATTCTAATTAAATAATAAATATCCATAGTCCAAATACACCAATGGGTTCATTAGTGGAAATGAACAAAAGATAAAGTGATATAAGGAAATAGGAAAGCTCTTTATTAAAATTTAGTTCTGGTATACAAAAGGTAAAATATGTCCCAATTCAACTAGCATTGTCTCTCTTACCAATCTGTGATCATCCTGCTATTAGTATGGCTCTCATATTCTTACCACAAATTACACAGAAATAAGTGTGTTGATGGTTTAATCAAACAGATATTTGACAAATTAGAAGACATTTGTCAACATGAGATGCACACCTTGTATAGTTTTCAAATGATGGAAACTGATAACCGCACAGGCAAAGCTCTGATCAGATTTATTGATCTGTGGATTTATTGAACATTTATTTTGTGCTAGGCACTACTCAAAGCCCACAAGTAAATCCTATGTGGTTGATACTCTTCTTAGACCAAAAAGTTCACTAAAATGTACCTGTAAACCCATTTTCTGAAGTCTAGAACCCCTCCCACATCCAGTGGTAACTGTAGCCTAAGATACAAAAACACTGGTCACCCAAACCACTTATACCCTCTGAGAGAAGCATTTATGCACACTTCACAGACTAGGATCTAAGTCCAGTTAATGTATTCAGAAATAATGAAATTCATTAATTCTATTCTGGTTTAAATTTTTATTCTCTTAAGTAAAACGTGTTGCCTTAACGGCCCTCAATTTAATAGAAACGATTTCAACTTCACATACACATGTTTCCCCTCTCTGTTTTGTGCTTTACACTATAATGGAGATAAACAAAATATTTTAGAATTAATTAAACAAATAAAAGCCTGAAGTCCAGAAATGTAGGTAGAAACACTCTTACTGAGTTATCTGTTTTTTGTTGTTGTTGTTCCTTGTTGGAGTTATTATTTCAAGTTCATACTTTGATGTTGGGGTATAGAAAATACTCAAAATAAAATAAAATAAATGAAATTAATAATAAAAGAACTGGTAAAATCAATTTGAACAAGAAACAGGTTGATATTCTCATGTGACTTGTGAAATAAACTAAGTTTATTAAAAATTTTAAAAGAGGATATTCTAGAATGTTTTGGAAAATGGTAGCATCCTTGAAAAAACTCATACATCCATGAAAAGTGGTAGTTCTCATCTACAGGTTTAAACTTAAGACAGGACATTAGAGTTAACCTCACACACATATTTAGATGTTTAACGATTTAAGAGGGAGTTGTCTTCCATATTCTTTTAACAGAGCACAAGTCTTATTTTTGTTTTTCTGTTATCTCATATGTTTTAATAGGTCAGTGATACAAGAAGACAATTATTTCTCCTTTACCTGTTCATATCTAGAGGAAAATTATATGGTAAAAGCAAGGATGCAAAATAGGAAGAAGAAAAAAATGTATACGTTATGAATAAAGAAGAAAAAGAAAATACAAACAAGATGCTAAACAAGTATTCATGAATCAAGGATCTTGGGTTGGCCTATCCATTCCTCATTTTTCTTTCCTCTCTCTCCTTTCTTTCATTGTCACAATGATTGTCTACAGTTCCTAGTCATCCATATCTCTTATTCTTTATTTTCTACTTTGAACCAAGTTGGCTATTTGCCATGCATTAAAATTTTGCATAGAAAAACTTTTACTTCTCACTTATTTCAGTTCTCAAGTCTGATACTTCACACACACCCCCATCTTCCCAATTAGGTTGAAGTAGAAATAGAAAGACATAAATAGTAATAATTCCCATCCCAAAAGGAATTACCAAAAGGAATGATGGAATACTTGGATTTTTTTAAAGGGTGACCTATGATCGCCTATCTTATCCATTTTTGAAAGAAAACTCACAAAGATTTTCCTTATGTTTTCTAGTTTTCTGAAGGCATTCAGTAAACTGAAAAAGAATCAGCTCATGTTGAAAAGAGCACAATGAATTTGCCAGGGGGACAGTAGCTCCAGGACCTTTCAAAATAGCGACAAGCAGAGAAGAACTCGGAGTATGCTGTTGGTGGCCTTGTCTCAGCTCATTCAGGACAACCCAGGAGACATGAAATTTCAGACAATAAACTGTTCAATTGGATATCTGAACTGGCTGGAATGACTGTGCCACTGTGAGTTCTGGCTGTCTGAGCAGCTTATTTCAGCAGTTCATTACTTGTGGGCTTTGAGTGCTAGGCACAAAATAAATGCTCAATAAATCTACAGTAACAGAAATTTTGATCAGAGCTTTGCCTGTGCAGTCATCAAGTCCTAGTTCTGTAGTCAGTAACATTTCAATTAGTGTGGAACAATTCAGTTATCACCATCACCAACCAGAATGTTTCCAGAACAATCAAAGCCCTGTACCTCAAGAGGTTTGATAACAAACTAGAACTTTGAGAATCTTGACGAACACTCAGTTTCTCTTTATTAGACCAGCTTTTGACTATTAAGAAAAAAGGTCAACTGAATGAACTAACTTAGAAAAAATAAAGATGAAGGCAAAGCAAACAAGAACATAATGGCTTTTACATGATATATGCCAATATTCTACCTGTTTCTATCATTCACCTTTCTTCCAGATTTATATATTTCTCCATTTACACATAAGGAATTGAGGACTTTTAAAAGTTCTTTCTCACCCTCAATAGACGCAACAATGTTTGGGATTCTGTGAGACACCTACTTATTCTTTAAAAAGAAATTTACCAAAAAAAGTTTGTTCTCAAAAACCATTGTGAATTTAGAATCCTCTTTTGCTCTTTTACCAATAGATCTCCTACTGCTGTTTGGTTAGTTTCTCGGCAAGAAGCTTGCCGTTCTAATGCAATCTCCCATCTCCAAGGTTTCCCAACCATGGACATTCTGAGGTGGAGTGGAAGAGGGAGCCCTAAAGTTAATGCTAATGTTAAAGTACAAAGAAGGAAATTTAAATTCCCCCTAATATTATGAACACTGAAATTCAATACACTCATTTTTATTGTTTTTTTCTCTCTCTGAATCCCAGCTGTCCTAAATTCTACTTTTCAAGTTTGCAGGAATTTTTTAAAAATCTCATTTAGGCCATCAACTATTATAACTATTGTTTTTTCAAGATCTGTTTACCCAGAAGCTAGAGTACAGAAAATGCAAGTAGAGTAATAGGAAGCACATGTTTTTATTATTATTAAAACAACTTAATGAGAAACTCCTGAGGTAAATGTGTTAGCCTTTTTGTACCCTAAAGGATGGGCGGCTAGCTTTCCTGCCCACTGACGAGCTACTTTTGACCTGACTAAAACCATTTCAGAACCTCTCTAGTGTCTACTCATTCACAAAGGCCTCCCCCACCCCCATACCACCTCCATCCAATGAGCTGTCTGCCTGATCTGCATGCAATATTGTCCGCCAGCATGAACGATTTACAATGGGCACTTTATTTCTGTAATTTAAAAGGAAAAAGAGAGAAACAACTACTGATGTAAAATATCATTTTTTCCTTTCTAATGGATGAGTAATAACCAGGAGATTTCTGAAAAGCTGTCCGGGGTGCCTGTCGGCATTGGCAAAATTTCTGACCTAGAGAAATATATTCACAAACAGCCCCCGTGATTATGAGTTACAAGCCCCTTTGGAGAAAGCTACTTAGAGAAGCACCAGCGAAATTATAAAACTAGTCTAAATACTTGGCACATCGAATTCACCATTCATACATACATAGATTTTCACAGAAGAAAATATATACAATTATGTGCTCTGAATTAAAATTAAAACGACATATATGGAATATATGTTATACAAGAACTCTATAATGAAACCCTATTTCAATAAATGCCAAAAGGCTGGAAATCAGGAAATGGACGTAAATTAGATCAGACTTGGCACCTTGCAAATCCATATTCCCATCAGCCCCAATCCTTGTGCTCCAATTTAACTTGATTCTGAAGATCCTCTTTGTGGTCTGATTTGGAACCTATTACTTCTCTTTTGAAAAGAGAACAATGAGGGAGGAGAGAAGGAATATGTGAAGAAAGGTAACAATAATTCACTTGAATTAAGGGATCATTTTGCTTCGTGTTCCCTTTCAGTCCCTCCTGCCCTTGCATAGATCTTGGCAATGGCTGCTGTTCTGGTGCCAATTTAGTGAAGGCAGTGGGTATCGTGCTGGGTTAGAAGGAGTAGCGTAACGTCTCCAAACGGAAACTGCTTGTCAAACACCAGAAACCAACAGAGGAAATTAGGAAACTAGGGGTTAAAACAACTGTGCTCATTCAAATCAGAGCTTTGTCCTACACGGGATTTCTCTTAACAAGGGCTGTTCAGCAGCGGGCTCCTCTGGCAGGTCCCTTGGGAAAACTCTGCGACTTGGGCATAACTGTCCTCTAGGCGGTCTCTCTGAGTGCCGTTCACTTTGCAGAATGTGAAAGCTGTGTCTCCAATAAGTGAGGAAGTGTGCACTTAGCAAGGCATGTGGGATCTACACGAGATTATTTACATGGACTTGAAATGAAAATGATTAATGCAGTGTTTATACAATCCCCATATACATAGTAAGTTTCTTGGATAAAAATCAGTTAAAGTAGCAGTTTGGCATCCTGTGGAAGAAACATCTGGTTGGTTGACTGCAATTTCATTTATGAATCAGCAGTTTTGGCACTGTACAGACACAGAGATTAATTTTATGACATTATTTGAGCTTACTTGTGCTCCGTTTTAAAACGCGGGCAAATGTCCCAGTGTGATGGTAGGGGGGCTGATATAGTAATAACACTGTCTAGTGAGTAAATCGTGTAAATAAAATACTAATGGGATAAATCATATAAAGAGTAATTTATGTCATATTTACAGTCTGCATAGTCCTATAGGTATTATATCATTGGGTTCTCATATAACCCTCTGAAGTAGACAAAGGAGATATTTTCAATTTCACAATTGAGGAAACTGAGGCCAAGGAAGTCACTTTGCCCAAGGTAACTTTTTTTACCAGAGCTTTAATTCAGGTCATCTGATTCCAATTCCAGTGCTAATTTTCAGCTCATAAGAGGTAGGGACATGAGCTAAATTGAAGAAAGAGTGCTTTAAAGCCTGGTCAGGGTTGTTGCTTTGCGTTCAGAAGTGGAAAAGCAAAAAGGAAAAAAAATGCACCCTCAGAATTCAGAGTCTGTTTTGCAGTAACAGTGTGTGTTTGTGGATATCGGGTATCAATAGGTACGGCACGCATGTACGCAAGTGTGCACCTTTGCATTTCATGTGTGACCATGGCCAATAGATACTGATCGGTATTCACAAGGCTTGTGTGGTTGAAAACACATGGGTAACTCTGGTCTTAGTCACTTTTTACATGCCCTACAACAGGAAAGGTAATTTTTAGTTAGCTGCCACCATCACCTTATTATCCTTTAAGAAGATTAAACAGTAGAAAGGAGGAATAGAAAGATGTTTGCTGTAGCAAACACCACCTTCACTTTCAGCGTGCACTGGATAAGAGACAACTTTCATTGTCTATTCTGTGAGAAGCTAGAATTTGGATTCTCAATTTTTATATTTGAAAAAGAAGGTTGACCATCTCTTTACTTCAACATGTTTATGAATGTACCGCTTTCATTTAAACAAAATTCTGAAATGTCAAACCTCTTTTTTCCCCTCTTTTAAAGATGTACCGTTTGCATGGCATTCTGAACATACATGCATACAGTGAAACTCAGACTGGGAGGAAATTGAGTTGGTTATTGACTAACTTTTTCCCAGCAGTTCAATATAAAATTCAGGAAATAGGTTCTTCATGTGTTATGCGCCCAGAAGCACATAAAAAGAAGCCATACCTGTGCATAAGGACATAAGGAGATAATGGTAAAGGATACAAGTGCCACAAAACATGCTTAGTTTCATAGGCTTGGTTTTTAATTCTGCTTTTTTTTCTTTTTTTTAACGCTTCAAGGGTAAAACAAAGAACAAGCTAGTGGCAAAGATTAATGCAAAAAAGGTGGCTCTTCCCCAAACATTCTGCCTTTTTATCCCACTGTCTGGAAAATGAATTGAGGTTTCTGAAACTAGCTTTTGCATTTCTCTTCATTAGGAAGTGTATTTGTAAAACAAGCTCCAAATTTTTGCCATTCATGATTCCTGGTCACAGGGTGATATTCTTCAGTGACACAGTCTTCAATGTATATGAGCCAAAGGATCATTCCTCATCCAGGGCTCACGACGTAGTTCAGGCGCAGCTGAAACCACCCCTCCCTCACTCTCCTTTTCAACAACAGCAGCTCATTATCAGGAGCACGTTGCAAAGGGCGGTGCAAGCACAAAAATCAATCTGATTGCCTGTACAGCTCTGCAAAATCATTCCAGGGGAGAAAAAAGAAATGTCGGAGAGGAAGGAGAAAAGGGGCTGGGAGGGTGGAAAAGAGCAGGAACGAGGACATAAGCCCTCACAGGCCCATAAGGACTGAAGTTTAATGGCTGAGTGCTTGTTTTGAACTGTGACCTGAGGTTTGGCTGGGCACTAACAGTGGCATGCCTCATCAGCCACTGTCATAGCCACCCCAGGGTATACCTCCAGCAGGGAGTCAGCTCCATACCCTGAATTCTCAACTACCAGCTACCCACTGCCGCCTCTGCACGCACTGCTGAGACCCTGCCGAGAAATCAGCATGCAACCCAAGGAAGCATCCTTTCCTCTGGAATAAAAATTAATATTACTTGTCATATTTCATGTCTGAGCTCTTTTCATGCTTTATCCTCTGGTAATGAGGGCTAAATTACCAATATTAGTAGATTTTCATGGCTAGCACAGAAAGAGCTGTTACCAGAATAAATGTTTGCCTTGCTTCTGTTGGACACAGGCTCTGCTAATGCAGCTTTGCTAATTATTTCTAAATAGGCAATAATCTGCATCCCCTAGTGCTGGATAGCGGATTGGCCACGTACCTGCTATTTCCCTTATTTACATGTTTTACAACTTTATCAACTACACTAATTACACTCTGAGCACTGTTTAAAATTTTCTGTTAATAGAGATACAATGATGCACCAGAGGATGTGTATTTATGCCATAATTACGCCTCTGTTCCTACGATGCAGTCTCCAATTAGCTGTCTACGGTGGCACAAGCAGCTGCCTGATATTCTAAAGCAGTGAAACATCTGCACGGCGGATGATACGCTCACATGGATTTTTTTTTTTAAGCGTAGAAATTTACACCCAAGGGAGTGCAGACAAATAGGAGCCTGTCATGTGTAGGGATGATTAGAAATCCTCACCATGGCAACATCGGAGCAGCCATGTCACAGAGTGAGGGGACACATGTCTAGATGAAGGCGCTAAAAACATTTGCCATTTTTTTTTAGCTTCAGTCTTCCAAACTTCCCTCCCTCCCCCTTTCTCTTTTTCATATTCTTTGCTTTGCATCTAAAGCCAACCAAAACAGCAGGTGAAAAGGCCAAAGTCTGCAGCCATGCATATGACGCACGGGATTTAGTGTCAGGAAAAACAGTGCGCAATCAGAAATGTTAGACCCAGGAAATGTGCAGGGCCAGGAAAGGGTATGTGTGTGGTTTCTTTGAAAAATTTTGTAATAATAATTATTTTTTATTTTTAGTTTTTAGTGGTGAGTTGTGTTCAGAGCAAGAGGCAAGATAGAAAATAAATATTAGACAGAATATAACAGTTGAGGTACCTTACTCAAAAGATGACACCTAATTTAAAATTTCCTTTTAACCCTCATTAACAGTTACAATTTCTGCATGAACAGTTGGCTAGCACACATTAGTGAGAGTAGGGGAAGGCACACAAATGTCTTCTAGTCTGATATTGAATATATTTCTTAATGGCTGCTCCTTTGATAAGCCTGCTTGTATAAAGGCAGTGCATGGATGTATTTAACTATACATAAAAAAGGCATTAAACCCTATAGGCAAATATGGAGGAAATTCAAAAACACATCATCATGTTTCCTAGAATTATTTCGGTATGTATGTTATGTTAATTATACTTTCGTTAGGAGTAACATTGTACTTTGCTTGTGTTTTGACCACATAGGCTTCAAAGATGTAGCTCATGGTACATGAGCTCTATTATTGTTTTGCTCTATTATATTGCCTTTATTTCTATATGAAAATACTGAAGTTTAAATTATTAATTTAAAATTGGTTTTCCAAACAATTATCTTATCAGATGGTCATGGCAACACTTCACAATTAATAACAAAGACATGTTTAAAGGTATTTAATTAGCAGAGAGCTGAGAGGTGAAGGGGGCTACCACTAGTGAAATAATTAGAGGGAAAATGCTTTAGTATGAAGAGTAATTATAGGTAGGAGCAAAAATGTAACATATGTGCTAAATTATAAGTGTACCACAAGCAATGTGAATTGCATTAAGGATCAAACCTAATCAGTTAAAATCAGTACTTGTTCTGTGACAGCAATCCTAGTGGAAAGGCACTAGGTTGTCCATACCTGTGTTCCTTAACATCACTTTGGATGCTACTTTAGAATTTCTAAAATGTCAGGGTAAGGTCCAGATCATTCTATCACAACTAGACTTCTCTTGGGAACAAGTCCCAAGAGCGCACATTTCAAAAAGAAAAATCCTTTAATTCATTCTTTTGAGAAAAAATACAGCATTAGGAAAGCTTTAGTTATTAAAAGGCACACATAATACCTTTCGTTAATAAACTAAATATTTGCATATCTGCATATGTATACATACATATGCAAAGCTGGCAATGCTTTCAAAATAATTGCATAATACTATATGCCCATAGTATAAAATCTCAAAGTTGGAGTTGTATGTTTTAGAAGCAGGGTTTTTATAATTCCTCAATGTGTTTAAAATAACTTCTAATAATTCTGATAAAAATTTTAAAGAAAAGATCATTTTGAGTTAACAGACTATATCAACGTTATCTTGGGTTAATGGCAGATAAGTCTCCTAAGCCCACTTCTTCTAATTTCCCAACACTTTGGTACCACTGGGTAAATGGTGATCAGTATTTCAGTGAGCCCCCTCAGGCTCCCGGCTTTTAGAGACCATGGTACTAAGGCACCTTACAGTGTTTACCAATGAAATCATAAGATGTTATGTTAACAGTGAAAATGTCTTTCCTCTTCTTAACACTTTAGGTAACATGGGAATTAGTTACTTATTCAATTCCAAAAGAGAAACTGAGAGTTGCCTTCATTTCCCCAAACCCAGCAAGTGAATTCGGAGTGCAGTTGGACAGCGGCTACATAAACAATTCTTGTCATGACTCTGGGTTTCACCGTCCCTCAGCATACCACATTTTGTACAAGCCTTAGAGTAGAGAAGTATGATACTGAAGATCCACCATCCACCACATCTGTCAGCATAAGGACAGAGTTTATCTGATAAACAAGTCATTTTTGGAAACTGCAGATGCTCCCACTGTGAAGTATTAAATGTGGCCCTGCTTAGATACATAGAATAGGGTTCCGGTCGACTGAACGCGGGCTGATAAGCTCTGCACAGCTCAGAATGCTGTTTGCCCACATACTAATGTTAAACAAAAGAACCGCAGACTGCAGAGAAAGGATGCGGGTCAGACCAGTAAATTGCTTAAACCCTTAGGCAGCCTTCTGAAAAGAAAAGGCATGAAAGAAGCTGATATGAGCTTTTATGCAGAATTGTTCTGTTTATTATCCCTGTTAAGGAAATGATGGCAAGTGTCTTGTTAAACTCTATATTCCCAACAAGGCAAGAGGACTGCCTCCCTCTAAACAAGATGCAATATGCCACTGGTCATCACTTGATAAACCATACATCTCTTCTATATTATTTCTACATTATGAATACAATAAAAAGATGACAATAAAGCAGTACACATGATAACCATAAATGCTGTTAAATTGTGTCCTAGTATTACCCTACCTGATTTGTCACTGGGCATTCCAAGTTAATAACAATCTGTCATGGGAGAAATCCATTTTGTATAAAAATTTCACAATCTTCCAGTAAAACTTTTAGTTTTCAATTGTGATGACTCAATTTCAGACGAATTGCTGAGACAGTTTAATAATAAAATCAGATAAAATACATCATTGTGGCAACATGTAAACTTACCCTGAGTAGAGCTGGGATATAATTTTATTAGTAAAATTCTCTGGTGGAAAACATGACAGTCAATATTGAATCTCCCCTGTGTTAGGGGTTTGAGCTGGGGGAAGGGAGGGGAAGATTCGTAAGTTTGCTAGACTTTCAACACTTCCCCTCAGGTCTGACCCCTTAAGAAACAGCATCTTTTCTGAAAGCAGATTTTTTTCTTCTGCTCAACTCTCCTCTCTTCTCCCTCCCCTCCCACAGAGACACTCTCATTCTGATTCATGTATTGGGACAAAGGAAATGAGGGAAGATCCCAAGGCTTAAGGAAAATCTGATGAGAGAACCCTAAGAGAGAAGCAATCCACTCCATCCAAATCACAGAGCAAGAAAGGATTTGGCAATCAAAGGGCCACTGTACAGGACAAAGAAAACTACATGATATAAAGATACAGAAGAAAGAAAAACACACACAGGCAATTGTACTAACAATAAAAAATTAAAAATTACCCTTTGCTTAAAAGTAGTCTAACATGTCATTGAGTACTACTTTGACATTTCCCTGTGGCTTTTCTCAACAGGCAACAAATGAAAACAATCTTGAAACCATTCTGCTAAAGGCCCAGTGCAGGAGGCCTGTCCGTACATTGTCATCAGATAATCTTACAATCATGGTCAGGCTTAAAGCATTTACGCCTATAGGAGCAACAGGTTTTTAATAGAAAATACTCAATCCTGATCTCAATTGTTTAAAAAACAAACAAAAACTAAAGATACACACACATCTACACAGACACACATACAAACACATACTAATATGATTCTTCCCTACTATAATCAAATTTTAGAGACAGTAAAATTTAAATAGCTGAACCATTAAGGGATGTAGAAACTGAGAAATATTTCTAGACAGAGTACTAAAGTAGTAACAAAGAGAGCCCCAACCAGCAAAAGGCAGGTGGAAGGGGAAAGTGGGGCCTGTTGGAGCACAAGTGACTGGGGATTGTGCGGACTCAGTGTGACCAGTAGAGAGTTCAGCTAAGAACAGACATCAAAGGGAAAGGGAGGGTCACAGACATAAAAAAAATTTATCTCTAGATTTAAAAAACAAAACAAACACACACACACACACAAACACACACACACACACACACACACAAGCTTCTGACACTGTGACATTGCAACTCTAGCAAATGGTCCATGGAGGGAGCTGTTGACACAAGTTCCTGGGTGGAGATAAAATGACACCATTACATCCAGCTGAAAAGAAGGAAAGGGAAGAGAACTTAGCTAAACAACACATTTGACATGATTTGGCAGAAATAACTTTCCTTTAAGCTACAAATCTGCTCTCCAAAAGTGCTGCCTAATGTAGATCCCTCCCCTGTACCTCTGTAGGCCCCCGCTGTGCATGGATCAGAACCCAGTGTCACAGCTTCTATCGGTCCAGAGCAGAAGCAAAGATTCTTCAAATCACAGAAATAACCCACCACTCCAAAGAGGAAAGCGCTGAGAAAGGCTGGGAAGAAGTGAGTTAACCCCTGCAATGCCAGCCATGCTGTTATGGTAAATATTGATTATAGGCAACACGTTAGGTAAATAGATTGGAGGGAGGCTGTCATCAGAAAGGCCACTTTCAGACACCTGTGAAGGGACAGGGGCCACAGGAAGAGTATCTTTTTGCAAAATGTCTGACTCCAGAATGCATAATGGGTGCATCACTTCAAATAATTTTCGTTTTACACATTTTCGTGTATAGTAGTTTTGCCATGTAAGCCTTTTTTTCCTTCTAACTCCTTGGTAATAGGCATTGACAGGCTTCTGATGATGAAAGTGGAAAATTATACATGTGGACTGGGGATCCTAGCTGCTCAAGATTTATTCCCAAGGACCTTCACCCACCTAACCTGGGGGGTGGTTCTTCGGGACATAGAACTCACTGACCCCCTGAAGGGTGGCTGTGACCGAGAGCAGGGCCAGGGCAGAGCAGTCTGTCCTCAGCTGCCTTCTGTTTCAGCTCATCTGAGGAAGATCTGCTGGAAGCTGCACACTTTCATGGGGTCTAAGAGCAACAGTGATAACATTGGTTCACAAAAATGGGATAAGATTTTTTTAAAAATTGCAGACTTCCTCCTCCTCCCTTTTCGTGTCTTTAGATCTCTACGTGTGAGGGGGTAAAGCGAAGCTCAGCAAGGACTATTATGTAACTTGGAGTAAACCTGAATGATATCTTTTGGAAAATAAAACTTTTGTTTAGCAGCACATGTATATTTCCTTTTAGAAAACCTACCACAAAGGTTATTATCTGAGGTTGAGGAATCTTTTTGAAAGTGCAAATATTGAAATGAGAAAGATATTCTTCTACTTTTCAGTTTCTATGGAATTTACACTCATATTCAGCCATTATCACAAATCATTTTGCCCTTAGGTCATAAAAATTATGTATATATTTTTGAGATAGGAAAGATTCTCAGGACTAACATTTACTAAAAATAAAGAATATGAAAATACCAATATTAAAACCGTGGTTTGACCCTACCTACTTGGAATGGTACTGAAGAGGTATAGGTAGACCAGGGAAATTCTTTTCCATGGAATTTTGGTAAAAATTCATGCAATGGTGAGGCCTCTACTTGAACCCTTAAGGACTGACTTGAAATAAAATGCTCTTTTGCCTATAATATCACATTTGTTCTCATAACAAACTTATGATGTGGGACAGAAGTTATTATTAATATCATGGGTTTAAATGGAGAGACTATGGTAAGAAGTTAATGACTATTAATGATGCCTTAATTAATTAAGAGGAATGCTTTTTATTCTGTTTGCATTTTTCGGTAGCTTTGCTTTTTGTTGAGTAACTTCAGGCCTTGGGGTAATTACCAAAAATTATTTTTGATGTATAACCTAAAGTTGGTTCTCAAAAGCACGATGCCTGTATTTCAGCACATAGGATTAAGGATTTACATGTTGATCCATTAAATTGTTTTTATTTTCTAATAAAGAATCCTTCCCAGTCTGGCTTTCTTGTGTCTGAATTACTGAGTTGTATGTGAAGTGTGCTAATTGGTCATCCTGCATGAACATTACTTATCGTTCTGTTACTTATTGAAATTTAGCTATACATAAGAATGGATGCGAAAACGTAAAATGGGACAATAAAAGGAAAATAGAAAAATAAAATAAAAGAAAGTTATTGATGGAATAGTTTGGTAATTTTCTGTCATGTGAACATATTTTCACACCAAACATGTTTCTAGAATAGTATCAAAATAAGCAACATGTTTTAGACTTTAAGGAAGTTTGTACATAGATTGTGTTTACATAAGTTAATACATCAGAAAGCTTAAGACTGAGTGTTTTGGAATCAGTAATATTCATATATTTAGCATAGCCCCACTTCCTAGCTGTGTCTCCTCTTAACTAACTTGACTTCTCTGATCTCTGTTTCCTCATGTATAACTGGTCATTCCTCCTAGCCATAAGGTTGATGTGAGAATTAATTGATTAGTTAATGTGACTAATACATGTGATCAAAATTCCATCAGTTCAAAGAGCTAAGGATTTTGTACTGAATTAATTTGATATTCTGATCTTATTTAGAACAAGCTATTAGAAATTTTAAAAAGTTATTGGATCAAAAAAAGAAATCATGCATGTGTACCTAGTATTCTTGATTATTTCTGGAATGAAAAGTTTAAAAATTTACTGAAAAAGACACAAAAGAGTTACCTTGATATTTGGTTTCTAGCCTTAAATTCCCCTTAAAAGGAAATCTTGTTTCTCAGTGTCCCCCTCTGCAGACCCAGTGGTTCTGATATGCTTTCCAGCAGTGGACACTTATTGCCAAGTTATATTTCCCCCTATCTAGAAGACTCTGAATATGGGACAGAAATTTCTCATTTAGAAATCCATTACTTTGCTTTATAGGTTTATCAGACAAATAGGAACCTTTGGGAATAAAAGGGGGCACTGTTGACAACCACCTTCTAACAACAGGAGTAAACCTAGATTCTCTCTAGTAATCAGGGGCAGGTGGTCCATCTACTGATAAGTGTCATCCTATTGGTGAGACATTTGTTTTAATTAATACACAAAATCAATAACTTGTGAAATATTTTCCCCTTCACCATACCTTTATCACTTGAATGATGTGGAAATTCTGTCTTTAAAAAAGATTTGGGGTGAGTGTCAAGGAACTACTTCTTTAGGTTATGAGGGACATCTTTGTGACACAGAAATTATCTTCTGCAATAGTATTTTTTAAAGCAGAGACCTGTAAATATTTGCTTACATTAATTTGGTGATATTGATATAATTATTCATATTGAGTTTGCTGAATGAAACTAAACAGGATCCCGCCCCCCACCCCCCGTTTTTAGACAATTTCAAAAGGACATAAGAGTCTGACATTAATATTGTACTTATTGATGCTTGCCTTAATTTAAAAATGCAAGCCATTATAGAATATTGACAAGGCTCTTATTTTTATCTCTTTGGTGGTATCTCCATTGCCTCCAACTTACACAGAGATCCTGAACTAATGCTATGAAATTCTCTTGCGTTAGCGATGATTCCCAAACATACCTTTCTGGCCAGATGAGGTTAACAGAATCAACTCATGTGAGCTGCTGGAGCTCTTCTAGTTGGGCACAGGATCATCTTGCCATCAAATGTGACCTGACACGCTCAACAACCATTGATATATGTGCAGTAGTTACTAAGGCTAAACTCTTGATCAATATGTCAGATTTCAAAAGCGATTGCAACAAAGTAGACTCTGGATTATGAGAGAGCTGAATGCACAAAGGCAATGGAAGGACAAATCAGGCAGGACTGCCTGCATTTTGCATGTCAAAGGACAGAGCGCATGATGCCGGATCTATAAATGCCCCAAGTACTTAGGGAGGCAGTAGTCTGTGGATCGTTTGGTGGGCTAAACATGTTAAACATTACAAGCTAATTATTAGTAAGAAGAAGAAAGAGAAGAGGAGCATGAGCACACACAGTTCTGTAAACCCCAGTAATTCTGTCCAGGCCTGAGACTTGCGCAGACCTCACCTAAGCATCCATTAACATGATAATGCACATTAATCCCGCCAAACACAACTCATCTGTCATCCTCAGTGGCAACCCATCTGTGTGCATGTTGAGGGGGGAAATTTGCAGTCTTAGCTGTCGAGGGATTAGCTTCAGAGGAAAGGCTGATTTTCCGTAATTCTTTGCTAGGAAAGCACTCATTTGTTTGCATTTATTGAAGCACCTATTTACTTTTCAGCTTTCATCATCTCACCAACATCTTAAGCAAAAGCTAAGCAGAGGATGGATAAAATGGCAATAAAAACATCTCAGGACGATCAAGCTGAAACCTAATTTAGTTCTCTCTCAAAGTTTGTGATATCATGTATTCGTATTTCTTTGGATGATCTCAGATATGCTTTCTATCAGAGCAAAGGAGAAATATATACATAGTTTTATACCTTTAAGTGTTGCTTATTAATGGGCTATGATCTTCTGTATTGCTTTGATCTAATTGATATAAAATGGGTAAAAAAACTACGTATGTTTTATTACCATATACATTATCTGTAGTGTGAACAAGAAAGAGAAGATACTGCTTCAGAGAAGGTACAAATAAAAGGAGCTTAATTTTTTTTCTCACTACTTATTTAAAAACAAGCACAGTGATTTCTCTCCTTGCCCTGAAACCTTATCCAGTGGTTAAATGGTCTGTTCTTTGGACATACCTACTTTGGACAAAATTATATGTGTGTAATAAGCAACACAAACTTCCTTCTAATGCAAACCTACAAAAATAAAAAAAAGCACAGGCAAGAGAAATACCATTAAAATGTTTTGAGGGTAAACTAACTATTCCATTAAGTCAATTTAGTGGAGAGAAAAATCAGTCATAAGGCATCATGACTGGTTGGTTGACTTAATTCTTTACTTTTCAGTGGGTTAGGTTGGAATAATCCAGCAATGACCCCCTGTGCTAAGGAAAAGATGCAGATAACCATTTAAAAAATAGCCATCAGGAGACACCTTCAAGATGGCAGAGGAGTAAGATGTGGAGATCACCTTCCTCCCACAAATACATCAGAAATACATCTACATGTGGAACAATTCCTACTGAACACCTACTGAATGCTGGCAGAAGACCTCAGACTTCCCAAATGGCAAGAAATTCCCTACATACCTCGGTAGGGCAAAAGAAAAAAGAAAAAACAGAGGACAAAAGAATAGGGACGGGACATGCACCTCTGGGAGGGAGCTGTGAAGGAGGAAAAGTTTCCACATACTATGAAGTCCCTTCACTGGCGGAGACGGCGGGTTGGGTGGGGGGAGAAGCTTCGGACCCGTGTAGGAGAGCGCAGCAACAGGGGTGCGGAGGGCAAAGCAGAGAGATTCTCGCACAGATGATTGGTGCCGACCAGCACTCACCAGCCCAAGAGGCTTGTCTGCTCACCCGCCAGGACGGGCGGGGGCTGGGAGCTGAGGCTCGGGCTTCGGAGGTCAGATCCCAGGGAGAGGACTGGGGTTGGCTGCGTGAAAACAGCCTGAAGGGGTTAGCACACCACAGCTAGCCAGGAGGGAGTCCAGGAAAAAGTCTGGACCTGCCTAAGAGGCAAGAGACCATTGTTTCGCAGTGCGCGAGGAGAGGGGATTCAGAGCACCGTCTAAACAAGCTCCAGAGATGGGCATGAGCCACGGCTATCAGCACGGACACAACAGACAGGCATGAAGCGCTAAGGCTGCTGCTGCAGCCACCAAGAAGTCTGTGTGCAAGCACAGGTCACTATCCCCACCTCCCCTCCCGGGAGCCTGTGCAGCCCGCCACTGCCAGGGTGCCGTGATCCAGGGACAGTTTCCCCGGGAGAACACATGGCACACCTCAGGCTCTTGCAACGTCACACTGGCCTCTGCTGCTGCAGGCTCACCCTGCACTCCTTACCCCTCCCTGCCCCGGCCTGAGTGAGCCAGAGCCCCCTAATCAGCTGCTCCTTTAACCCTGTCCTGTCTGAGCGAAGAACAGACGCCCTGAGGTGACCTACACGCAGAGGCGAGGCCAAATCCAAAGCTGAACTGCAGGAGCTGTGCAAACAAAGAAGAGAAAGGGAAATTTCTCCCAGCAGCCTCAGGAGCAGTGGATTAAATCTCCACAATCAAATTGATGTACCCTGCATCTGTGGAATACCTGAATAGACAACGAATCATCCCAAATTGAGGCAGTGGACTTTGGGAGCAACTGTAGACTTGGGGTTTGCTCTCTGCATCTAATTTGTTTCTGCTTTTATGTTTATCTTAGTTTAGTATTTAGAATTTATTATCATTGGTAGATTTGTTTACTGATTTGGTTGCTCTCTTCCTTTTTTAAAAAATATATTTATTTTTCTCTTTTTGTGAGTGTGTACATGTATGCTTCTTTGTGTGATTTTGTCTGTATAGCTTCGCTTTTACCATTTCTCCTAGGGTTCTGTTTGTCTGTTTCATGTTTGTTTTTTTTTTAGTATAGTTTTTAGCATTTGTTATCATTGGTGGATTTGTTTATCGGTTTGGTTGCTCTCTTCTTTCTTTCTTTTTAAATGAATTTTTAATAATATATTTTTTAATAACTTTATTTTATTTAATTATTTTTTTCTTTCTATCTTTTTTTTCCTCCCTTTTCTTCTGAGCTGTGTGGCTGACAGGGTCTTGGTGCTCCAGCCAGGTGTCAGGCCTGTGCCTTTGAGGTGGGAGAGCCAAGTTCAGTCCAATGGTCCACCAGAGACCGCCCAACTGCACATAATATCAAATGGCAAAAGCTCTCCCAGAGAACTTCATCTCAATGCTAAGACCCAGCTCCACTCAACGACCAGCAAGCTACAGTGTTGGACAACCTATACCAAACAACTAGCAAGACAGGAACACAACCCCATCCATTAGCAGAAAGGCTGCCTAAAATCATAATAAGGTCACAGACACCCAATACACACCACCAGATGTGGTCCTGCCCACCAGGAAGACAAGATCAAGCCTCAACCACCAGAACACAGGCACCACTCCCCTCCACCAGGAAGCCTACACAACCCATTGAACCAACCTTAGCCACTGGAGGCAGAAACCAAGAACAACAGGAGCTACAAACCTGCAGCCTCTGAAAAGGAGACCCCCAAACACAGTAAGTTAAGCAAAATGAGAAGACAAAGAAACACACAGCAGATGAAGGAGCAAGGTTAAAAACCTAACAGACCAAACAAATGAAGAGGAAGTAGGCAGTCTACCTGAAAAAGAATTCAGAGTAATGAGAGTAAAGATGATTCAAAATCTTGGAAATAGAATGGAGAAAATACAAGAAATATTTAACAAGGACCTAGAAGAACTAAAGAGCAAACAATGATGAATATATTGAGCAACAATAAATGAAATTAAAAATTCTCTAGAAGGAATCAATAGCAGAATAAATGAAGCAGAAGAACGGATAAGTGACCTGGAAAATAAAAAAGTGGAAATAACTTCCACAGAGCAGAATAGAGAAAAAAGAATGGAAAGAATTGAGGACAGTCTCACAAACCTTTGGGACAACACTCAACGCACCAACATTCTAATTATAGGGGTTCCAGAAGAAGAAGAGAAAAAGAAAGGGACTGAGAAAATATTTGAAGAGATTATAGTTGAAAACTTCCCCAATATGGAAAAGGAAATAGTTAATCACGTACAGGAAACACAGAGAGTCCCATACAGGATAAATCCAAGAAAAACATGCCAAGACACATATTAATCAAACTATCAAAAATTAAATAGAAAGAAGAAATATTAAGAGCAACAAGGGAAAAGCAACAAATAACATACAAGGAAATCCCCTCAAGGTTAACAGCTGGTCTTTCAGCAGAAACTCTGCAAGCCAGAAGGGAGTGGCAGGACATATTTAACGTGATGAAAGGGAAAAACCTACAACCAAGATTACTCTACCCAACAAGGATCTCATTCAGATTCGATGGAGAAATTAAATCCTTTACAGACAAGCAAAAGCTAAGAGAATTCAGCACCACCAAACCAGCTTTACAAATGCTAAAGGAACTTCTTCAGGCAGGAAAAGGAAAAGACCTACAGAAGTAAAGACCTACAATAACAAACCCAAATCAATTAAGAAAATGGTAAAAGGAACATACATATCAATAACTACCTTAAATGTAAATGGATTAAATGCTCCAACCAAAAGACATAGACTAGCTGAATGGAAACAAAAACAGGACCTGTATATATGCTGTCTACAAGAGACCCACTTCAGACCTAGGGACACATACAGACTGAAAATGAGGGGATGGGAAAAGATATTCCACACAAATGGAAATCAAAAGAAAGCTGGAGTAGCAATTCTCATATCAGACAAAATAGACTTTAAAATAAAGACTATTACAAGACACAAAGAAGGACATTACATAATGATCAAGGGATCAATCCAAGAAGAAGATATAACTATTGCATATATTTATGCACCCAACATAGGCACACCTCAATACATAAGACAAATTCTAACAGCAATAAAAGGGGAAGTTGACAGTAACACAGTCATAGTAGGGGACTTTAACACCCCACTTTCACCAACAGACAGATCATCCAAAATGAAGATAATTAAGGAAACACAAGCTTTAAATGATACATTAGACAAGATGGACTTAATTGATATTTATAGGACATTCCATCCCAAAACAAGAGAATACACTTTCTTCTCCATTGCTCATGGAACATTCTCTAGGATAGATTATATCTTGGGTCACAAATCAAGCCTTGGTAAATTTAAGAAAATTGAAATCGTATCAAGTATCTTTTCCAACCACACGCTATGAGATTAGATATCAATTACACGAAAAAAATCTGAAAAAATACAAACCTATGGAGGCTAAGCAATACACTACTAAATAACCAAGAGATCACTGAAGAAAAAAATACCTAGAAACAAATGACAATGAAAACACAATGACCCAAAACCTATGGGATGCAGCAAAAGCAGTTCTAAGAGGGAAGTTTATAGCAATACAATCCTACCTCAAGAAACAAGAAACATCTCAAATAAACAACCTAACCTTACACCTAAAGCAATTAGAGAAAGAAGAACAAAAAGACCCCAAAGTTAGCAGAAGGAAAGAACTCATAAAGATCAGATCAGAAATAAATGAAAAACAAATGAAGGAAACGATAGCACAGATCAATAAAACTTAAATCTGGTTCTTTGAGAAGATAAGCAAAATTGATAAACCATTAGCCAGACTCATCAAGAAAAAAAGGGAGAAGACTCAAATCAATAGAATTAGAAATGAAAAAGCAAGAAATAACAACTGACACTTCAGAAATACGAAGAATCATGAGAGAGATTACTACAAGCAACTATATGCCAATAAAATGGACAACCTGGAAGAAATGGACAAATTCGTAGAAAAGCACAACCTGCCAAGACTGAACCAGGAAGAAACAGAAAATATAAACATGCAAATCACAATCTCAGAAACTGAAATGTGATTAAAAATCTACCAGCAAACAAACGCTCAGGACCAGATGGCTTCATAGGCGAATTCTATCAAACATTTAGAGAAGAGCTAACACCTATCCTTCTCAAACTCTTCCAAAATATAGCAGAGGGAGGAACACTTGCAAACTCATTCTACGAGGCCACCATCACCCTGATACCAAAACCAGACAAAGATGTCACAAAAAAAGAAAACTACAGGCCAATATCACTGAAGAACATAGATGCAAAAATCCTCAACAAAATACTCGCAAACAAAATCCAATGGCACATTAAAAGGGTCATACACCATGATCAAGTGGGGTTTATCCCAGGAATGTAAGGATTCTTCAATATAAGAAAATCAATCAATGTGATACACCATATTGACAAACTGATGGAGAAAAACCATATGATCATCTCAATAGATGCAGAAAAAGTTTTGACAAAATTCAACACCCATTTATGATACAAACTCTCCAGAAAGTAGGCATAGAGGGAAACTACCTCAACATAATAAAGGCCATATATGACAAATCCACAGCCAACATCGTCCTCAATGGTGAAAAACTGAAATCATTTCCTCTAAGATCAGGAACAAGACAAGGTTGCCCACTCTCACCACTATTATTCAACACAGCTTCAGAAGTTTTAGCCACAGCAATCAGAGAAGATAAAGAAATAAAAGGAATCCAAATCGGAAAAGAAGAAGTAAACCTGTCAGTGTTTGCAGATGACATGATACTATACATAGAAAATACTAAAGATGCGACCAGAAAACTACTAGAGCTAATCAATGAATTTGGTAAAGTAGCAGGATACAAAATTAATGCACAGAAATCTCTTGCACTCCTATACACCAATGATGAAAAATCTGAAAGAGAAATTAAGGAAGCACTCCTATTTACCATTGCAACAAGAAGAATAAAATACCTAGGAATAAACCTACCTAAGGAGACAAAAGACCTGTATGCAGAAAACTATAAGACACTGATGAAAGAAATTAAAGATGATACAAGTAGATGGAGAGATATACCATGTTCTTGGATTGGAAGAATCAACATTGTGAAAATGATGATACTACACAAAGCAATCTACAGATTCAACGAAATCCCTATGAAACTACCAATAGCAGTTTTCACAGGAGTAGAACAAACAATTTCACAATTTGTATGGAAACACAAAAGACCCCAAATAGCCAAAGCAATCTTGAGAAAGAAAAACGGAGCTGGAGGAATCAGGCTCCCTGACTTCAGACTATACTACAAAGCTACAGTAATCATGATAGTATGGTACTGGCACAAAAGCAGAAATATTGATCAATGGAACAGGATAGAAAGCCCAGAGATAAACCCATGCACATATGGTCACCTTATGTTGATAAAGATGGCAAGAATAGACAATGGAGGAAAGACAGCCTCTTCAATAAGTGGTGCTGGGAAAACTGGACAGCTACATGTAAAAGAATGAAATTAGAATGCTCCTTAAACCATACACAAAAAGAAACTCAAAATGGATTAAAGACCTAAATGTAAGGCCAGACACTATAAAACTCTTAGAGGAAAACATAGGCAGAACACTCTATGACATAAATCACAGCAAGATCCTTTTTGTCCCACCTCCTAGAGAAATGGAAATAAAAACAAAAATAAACAGATGGGACCTAATGAAAGTTAAAAGCTTTTGCACAGCAAAGGAAACCATAAGCAAGATGAAAAGACAACCCTCAGAATGGGAGAAAATATTTGCAAATGAAGCAAATGACAAACGATTAATCTCCAAAATTTACAAGCAGCTCAATATCAAAAAAACAAAAAAAAAATCCAAAAATGGGCCGAAGACCTAAATGGACATTTCTCCAAAGAAGTTATACAGATTGCCAACAAACACATGAAAGGATGCTCAACATCATTAATCATTAGAGAGATGCAAATCAAAACTACAATGAGGTATCACCTCACACCGGTCAAAATGGCCATCATCAAAAAATCTACAAACAATAAATGCTGGAGAGTGTGGAGAAAAGGGAACACTCCTGCACTGTTGGTGGGAATGTAAATTGATACAGCCACTACAGAGAACACTATGGAGGTTCCTTAAAAAACTAAAAATAGAACTACCATACGACCCAGCAATCCCACTACTGGGCATATACCCTGAGAAAACCATATTTCAAAAAGAGACATGTACCACAATGTTCATTGCAGCACTATTTACAATAGCCAGGACATGGAAGCAACCTAAGTGGCCATCGACAGATGAATGGATAGAGAAGATGTGGCACATATATACAATGGAATATTACTCAGCCATACAAAGAAATAAAGTTGAGTTATTTGTAGTGAGGTGGATGGACCTAGAGTCTGTCACACAGAGTGAAGTAAGTCAGAAAGAGAAAAAGAAATACTGTATGCTAACACATATATATGGAATCTTAAAAAAAAAAAATGGTTCTGATGAACCTAGGGGGAGGACAGGAATAAAGACACATATGTAGAGAATGGACCTGAGGACATGGGGAGTGGGAAGGGTAAGCTGGGGCGAAGAGAGTGGCATGGACATATACACACTACCAAATGTAAAATAGATAGCTAGTGGGAAGCAGCCGCATAGCACAGGGAGATCAGCTCAGTGCTTTGTGACCACCTAGAGGGTTGGGATAGGGAGGGTGGGAGGGAGACGCAAGAGGGAGGAGATTTGGGGATATATGTATATGTATAGCTGATTCACTTTGTTATAAAGCAGAAACTAACACACCATTGTAAAGCAATTATACTCCAATAAAGATGTTAAAAAAAATAACCATCTTCAAGCAACCCATTTGACTGATTTCTCATCTAAATGATCTGTCATTTAACAAACCGATCAGCAAGTTTATCCAGAAATCATACTGTTCTATGTTTGTGCAGGGATAGGCATTTTTAAATTAAAACCTATAAAGGTGGTAAATCTTTTATTTTCGTTTTCCTAAAGTGTCATAAAGTATGTCCTGTGTGATGTTAAAAAATCTTACATGCAAATGTTCCATCATATAATAAGTTTGGGAAAAATTGAGCTAAATAAAATTAACCAGGTTAATCATGACAGGACTTTTTAGTTAATGGATTCTGTGCATCTATATGTGGGAAATGCACGAGGAAGTTAGTTTACATTGTAAACTGTTTCCTCATCTGGAAAATGGGGTCAAACACAGGACCTCAAACCAATTAATGCAGGCAAAGCATAGAGTAAGCACTTAATCAAAGTTAGCTAATATTGTCAGCATGTATATTTTTTCCAAACATATCTGGCAAAGTATCTTTTTCCCAAGTAACATTGCCTGGAATTAAATTTACAGAACTTGCTCCCCTAGACTAACATTGTAAGATTTCTGTGAGAACTATCTATCAGAAGAATTTCTCCAACTAATAAATCCTCAATGTGAAGAGTTAATAGCTTATTTTTTTTTAAAGTACCTATTAAAGGAAGACAATTAAAATGAAAGCCAATGCATTCAAGAAAAGATGATCAAACTGTAAAACTTGGTACTTGAGAAACCTCTTTTTTGGGGACCTGGTACTGAACATTTATTACCACCTGTCCATCACACCTGGAAAATGAAACAGATGTTAGAAAGCTGACACAGTAAAGCAAGGACTACTATTTAGCTTTTGTTTTCTTTTTTCTTCCTTTCAAGATGCTACTAATGGAAATGACATAGAAATCTGTGTATGGCAGCACTTCTGAAAAAGAACATTTATGTAAATAGAGCATGAAGGAGGCATGAAAGAAGCTAGCAAGACCCATTTGAGTCTTTAGGCCTAATAGCCCAGATTTGGTCCTCAGATGTGCATGCATGCACGAGGTGATACTGAATTTGACCGAAGATGTGCAAACAATCCTAAAGCAAAATGAGTCCAAAGCTTGACACTTAAAGAGTTGAAACTGCAATTTCCAGACAAGATAGTCATAGAAAAGCTACTCGGGCACAGAGGAAATGTCCTGTTTCATCCTCACTGAGACCAGAGTGACATTTTAAGAAAAAAACGTTTAGAGCTTTTTAAGTTTTTTTTCTTTAGGGAGTTAATAACCAGATTTCTTTTCAAATTTATCTGAATCCATCAAAAGTAAATTTTCTGGTATAAAACACTTCATTTCAATCATTTAAAAATATGTGGGTATTTGTGATCTATCAAAGTCAGTGAAAGATTTAAAACTTATACATGTGTATAGAACTTCAGCTCCACCAAAGTGAACTCAGTGCATTTGCTTGAATATGCAATGGTGCAATCACTAAAATAAATGTACTTGCTGCACTCAATTAAGCATTGTATTGTACATGTGTGTTTATTCAATTGTATGACGATACAGTGATTGAAACACACACATTTGGCGCATTTATCTCAATCTGCAGTGCATTTATTTAAACGTACAATCAATCATAGGCCTCTGCTTTTAGTTTTCCTTTGTATTTTTAGCGAATACTAAATATAAACCATTGTGTGTATGCTGTGACATGGTGAAGAACTGAAATGCACATTAAATAAAACAATATAAAATTGGAAATTTCAGGGCAAGAAATAATGCAACTAATACGTGTAAATGGGCAACTGCTGTCAAGTCTAATATATAAGGTCAGAGTTTTATGTTCTGAACTGCTCCTGTTGATTAGCAGCTGTGTGTATGGTGGTATTAATATATCTTTAATAGTAACTAACAAAAAGGATGTAAAAGATATTCAAAGCTATATTAAAATATTTGCTTCATATTTGTATATAGCTGTATTGGGTCTTGCTCTGTATCATTAATTATTTTAAACATGCTTATTATTTTATTCATCGCGCTATTCTACTGTCTGAATTTGTTGTGCCCCTCATCCTTCTGCTAGTTATGTCTGTGAATTCTTACTCAGTATAGGATATCATATTGTGTAATTTTAAAGAGTAACCTCTTCTTCCTAGGGCTCTATCTGTGTCTATTCTATGTGGTCTGAGTTGAGGGAACATCTCTCCAGAGCAACATTTCCTGCCCGATATTTTGGACTGGGACCCGAATTCAAGGGTTTCATGTTCTCAGGGGGCATTTTTCCCTCCATCCAGTGCCAAGGTAGAGAATGACAAACTTCCCCACCCACTTCTGGATTTTTGTTCATGTATTTTCTTTACCTAGAAAGTGTTTTTTCCCTGTATGTGACATGGTGAACTCTTCTCATACTTTAGATCTTAACTTACATCTCACCTCTTTAAACAAGCTGTCCCTTAAGACATTTCTACTCTTTTTTCTTTCATTTATATATTCATTCAATTAATATTTCTTGAATGCTCATAATATTCCAGGCATTGAGGATACGGTGATGAACTGGACAGATGCAACCACTAAACCCATGGAACTGGTAATCTGTCAATGTGACCCTTTCATTTCTCATCTTCTTATTCTGTTCCTTGTAGAGCACATGCTGTAATTTGCTGTTTTTCTACCTGCTTACATTACATGTTTCTCTATCTTGCTTGGCTACACATTTCTCAAGGACCAGAACCATGCCTCTTTTGCTCACCTATGTTTTCCTTAACACCAAGAACAGTGCCTGGAACATAGTAGGTGGTCAAAAAAAATGAGATGAATTAATTAGTCAAGAGGAGAGATGAATTTAGTCCTTGCAATTTCCCAAAGTAGCCTCTATTGTCCCTAGTTTGCAGTTAAGGATGCAGAAGCTGAGTGGTACAAATGGCATGTCCAAACCATGTTGCTGGTCAGTTGCAGGACCAGAGATTAATATGAAAACAGTGTGACCACTCTTCTCCATGGTATGCTGAATTAATTCATTTTGCACCTGTGAGTGACAGCAAATAGTTAAGAGAGTAACCTCTGACGAGAGTCAAGTCCAAATTCAGGAAATTTTCTTAACCTCCCTCATCTCTATAGTGGGGATAACAGTAATACCTAACTCATAGATGCACAGTAAACTTTAGATAGATGATAGATGTAAAGTGCTTAGAACAGTGTAAATATTACTGTTCTTGGTGTAATGATTATTATTACTACCTAAAAACAAAAACCATGTAATTGTCAGAAGTGTCTTCTGTGTGGAAGCTATTTGAATTATATCATTTCGATGAAAAGGCTAAGGATCATTTCTTATACTTCTGTTGCATCTAGATTAGCACATAAGTCTGTGCCATTCCTCAAAAGGCATTTGAGCTATATGTGTTGGCTGGATGGCTAAATGGAAGATAAAGAAAAGAAGGAATGACTTAATTCCTTTGCTGAAGAAAACAGATTGCAAATGATAAATCCAAACTTAATACTATGACAATTGTTAAGCAAGCACGGTCTCTTTAGAGTATGTTTAAGCACAAACGTGCTGTGTGTTTACTGAATGTAGAGATATCCTCTAGAGATCAGAACAGTCCAAAATTTTAGTCCAGACTCTCCTCTTAACTTTCCTATATAAGTCTTCTTGTACTACCCAATGCCTATAAAATAGGGTTAGCAGTAAACACAGAAAAGACAATGATGATACTTAACACATCTGACAATTCCATTGTCATCAATGAAAGTAGATTTTTAACAGTAAACCATTTTGACACTTAAAATACTATACACATCAGAACTATGATTACTTTTAGTAAGAGTTGACAACAAACACCTGACTCAAGGGAAAGAGAAAAGGACCCAAGTGCCAGTCATGACTTCACTCACACTTAGAAACTTTCAGCTTTGTTTTTTTCCTGTGAGACTCAAGTAGAGGTTTTCTTCATTATCCCTATTCAGAGGACTCCGTTATCAGGGGCTTTCCCCTAATCCAAGGCAGAGGGGGAGTTGAACAAGGCGGTGGAAAGCTCAAGAGAAGGGAGACGGGGTGCTTGGGAAAACAGGACCACAACAAGGACAGTCCAGAGACTCCAAGAACTAAACCCTCACCCAGTCTCCGAGGAGCCTAAACCACTCCCTGCCAATCACTAAACCTCAAATAGGCACGAGATTACTCTCCTCATCATCCAGCCTGGGCTCACTGCGGCCTCCTCTTCCTCCATGAAGGACAGCTACCTGACCAACAGGGGCCAGGCTGCCGAGTCAGGAGGACCCACATAAGGTTGGAATCTGCCCGCCTTGCAGCTGGGCAGCGCAGGATAGAAACAGCCACCCCCGGCAGCTTACTTCCATCAAGATAAGAACTTTTCAGTTGACTCTGGGCTACTTTATTTATGAATCCTGTTTAGCCTCAAGCCACTATCAATCCTACCTTGTCCAGACATTTACTACTTGGGCCACATCATTTTTGCCTAATGCTACCTATATGAAACTACACTGACATCAGCACTGCCTGCCAGAAATGCTTCTGCTCAAGTCCCCAATTACTGGGGTAATTGTATCTCCCTAGTTTACCTGAGACAGTCCCCATTTGCATCTATTGTCCCTATGTGATACCCACAGCTCCCCTTTCACTCCTAAAAGTGTCCTGGTTTGGTCCATAAATTATATGATCATACTGCTATATCCTGACTGTAACCCAACCGCCTTCACATTCATTCAGTAGGGAAATGCATCCATAGCCATGTGGATAAATCAATCACTGCTTTAGGTTATCCAGGAAAACTACCAATGATTGAAAAAACAAAAAAACAAAAAACAGTAATTTGACTCCTAATGCCACAGCATTTATCAATAGCTGATATACCGTATGTTCCTTGCTTTTTTATCGTAGATGTTCCCTAACTGGAATATAATTTTGATAAGGGCAGGAACTTTGTCTGTTTTGCATACTATTGCATCCCCAGCACTTAGAAAGTGATTAATAAATGTTTAAATGAATGAAAGAAATCCAGGAGCTAAAGTAGCAGAATTTGAACCTTACCGTGGTCCCAGAACTATACCAAGGTCTTTACATACACTTTATTTTTCAATGCTAACAACTCTATTAGTGAAAATATTACTTTTAAAGATAAATAAACCAATGAAGACCAAGGATAAATAATTTGGCCAAGATCACATGGCTAGAACATCTTGGGCCCAGGTTACACATGCAACTGTAGTGCCAGAGTGCTTGGATAGGCTGCTGATGTCATAGCTGAAACATACATCCCTGACTTTTCACTTCCAAGTATGTTATAGGAACAGAAAGAGACCAGTCCTTTTGTTTTGTTTTGTTGTAGCAGATCTGAGGAAATTCAGGTTTAGGTAGAGTTAAATACTTACTTTCAGTATCTGAAGAGATATATTTTGATTTTTTAAAAATGAATAAACACGTAACTTGTCATGCTTCCAAGTCTGGAGAGTCGTTAATAAAAAAAGCATATGACTCATTTCAGCATTTCTCTAAGATGGTTAGGACAGCGAATACTATCAGGCAGTGTTGACTGCACTGTCATCATCTTGCTAACAGACAGTAGAGGGAACTGTTAGTACATTGAGCAGCAAGGTGTAAACAGGCGACAGGAAAGGGGGGAAAAGCAACCAATGACAGCATACATTGCACTTGGATCTCTTCTCCTTTTAAATGTGATGTCATTTTATTATGAACTTCTCCTACCTGACAACTCCTTCTAGTCAATTCTGAGTGATATCTCTAAAAGGTTAGTTTTGCATGCTAAAGTACTTAGAATTTCTTTTTTATTGGGTTTCTTCACTGGAATCTCATTGTCATTCAGATGAAGCTGAAGCTACCTGTCCAAGCCCCCAAGGATTTTCAACACTCCTCCTCTTCTTTTTCTCTCCAGTCATTGCCTCCTCTGAACTCTTCGCCTTCTCACAATCTCAACCATCTGGAACAATTTTCTTATTTTTCTCTGACAAGTGTCATATCTTTCTTAAGACTCTCCATAAAACTCTCCTCTTCTGAGGGGATAATTTCAAGCTTACTTTGATAGATGTGTGGCCCTTCTGGTCATGACATCTACCACCCCACTGATAGCCAGGGGTTGATGGCACCAGTCTACTGCCTAGTCAGTTGATCCCTCCTTTCTCACTACCCTATGTCTTTCCCCCTCCAAAAAGTGCCTGATAAGTCAAAGAGAATTATCTTTCCAAACAAAGGAGGAATACTTTTACTCAAGAGTTTGGGACCGCCACAGCAACAGTCAGCTCTACCCACCACCAGAGCCTCCCATCAAGCCTCTCAGATAGCCTCAACCACCAGAGGGCAGACAGCAGAAGCAAGAAAAACTACAATCCTGCAGCCTGTGGACCAAAAACCACAGTTACAGAAAGATAGACAAGATGAAAAGGCAGAGGGCTATGTACCAGATGAAGGAACAAGAAAAAAACCCAGAAAAACAACTAAATGAAGTGGAGATAGGCAACCTTCCAGAAAAAGAATTCAGAATAATGATAGTGAAGATGATCCAGGACCTCGGAATAAGAATGGAGGCAAAGATTGAGAAGATGCAAGAAATGATTAACAAAGACCTAGAAGAATTAAAGAACAAACAAACAGAGATGACCAATACAATAACTGAAATGAAAACTACACTAGAAGGAATCAATAGCAGAATAACTGAGGCAGAAGAACGGATAAGTGACCTGGAAGACAGAATGGTGGAATTCACTGCTGTGGAACAGACTAAAGAAAAAACAATGAAAAGAAATGAAGACAGCTTAAGAGACCTCTGGGACAACATTAAATGCAACAACATTCGCATTATAGGGGTCCCAGAAGGTGAAGAGAGAGAGAAAGGACCAGAGAAAATATTTGAAGAGATTATAGTCAAAAACTTCCCTAACATGGGAAAGGAAATAGCCACCCAAGTCCAGGAAGCGCAGAGAGTCCCATACAGGATAAACCCAAGGAGAAACACGCCGAGACACATAGTAATCAAAGTGGCAAAAATTAAACACAAAGAAAAATTATTGAAAGCAGCAAGGGAAAAACGACAAATAACATACAAGGGAACTCCCATAAGGTTAACAGCTGATTTCTCAGCAGAAACTCTGCAAGCCAGAAGGGAGTGGCATGATATACTTAAAGTGATGAAAGGGAAGAACCTACAACAAAGACTACTCTACCCGGCAAGGATCTCATTTAGATTTGATGGAGAAATCAAAAGCTTTACAGACAAGCAAAAGCTAAGAGAATTCAGCACCACCAAACCAGCTCTACAACAAATGCTAAAGGAACTTCTCTAAGTGGGAAACACAAGAGAAGAAAAGGACCTACAAAAACAAACCCAAAACAATTAAGAAAATGGTCATAGGAACATACATATCGATAATTACCTTAAACGTGAATGGATTAAATGCCCCAACCAAAAGACATAGACTGGCTGAATGGATACAAAAACAAGACCCATATATATGCTGTCTACAAGAGACCCACTTTAGACCTAGGGACACATACAGACTGAAAGTGAGGGGATGGAAAAAGATATTCCATGCAAATGGAAATCAAAAGAAAGCTGGAGTAGCAATTCTCATATCAGACAAAATAGATATTAAAATAAAGAATGTTACAAGAGACAAGGAAGGACACTACATAATGATCAAGGGATCAATCCAAGAAGAAGATATAACAATTATAAATATATATGCACCCAACATAGGAGCACCTCAATACATAAGGCAACTGCTAACAGCTATAAAAGAGGAAATTGACAGTAACACAATCATAGTGGGGGACTTTAACACCTCACTTACACCAATGGACAGATCATCCAAAATGAAAATAAATAAGGAAACAGAAGCTTTAAATGACACAATAGACCAGATAGATTTAATTGATATATACAGGACATTCCATCCAAAAACAGCAGATTACACGTTCTTCTCAAGTGCGTACGGAACATTCTCCAGGATAGATCACATCTTGGGTCACAAATCAAGCCTCAGTAAATTTAAGAAAATTGAAATCATATCAAGCATCTTTTCTGACCACAACGCTATGAGATTAGAAATGAATTACAGGGAAAAAAACGTAAAAAAGACAAACACATGGAGGCTAAACAATACGTTACTAAATAACCAAGAGATCACTGAAGAAATCAAAGAGGAAATAAAGAAATACCTAGAGACAAATGACAATGAAAACACGACGACCCAAAACCTATGGGATGCAGCGAAAGCAGTTCTAAGAGGGAAGTTTATAGCTATACAAGCCTACCTAAAGAAACAAGAAAAATCTCAAATAAACAATCTAACCTTACACCTAAAGAAACTAGAGAAAGAAGAACAAACAAAACCCAAAGTTAGCAGAAGGAAAGAAATCATAAAGATCAGAGCAGAAATAAATGAAATAGAAACAAATAAAACAATAGCAAAGATCAATAAAACTAAAAGTTGGTTCTCTGAGAAGATAAACAAAATTGATAAGCCATTAGCCAGACTCATCAAGAAAAAGAGGGAGAGGACTCAAATCAATAAAATCAGAAATGAAAAAGGAGAAGTTACAACAGACACTGCAGAAATACAAAGCATCCTAAAAGACTACTACAAGCAACTTTATGCCAATAAAATGGACAACCTGGAAGAAATGGACAAATTTTTAGAAAGGTATAACCTTCCAAGACTGAACCAGGAAGAAACAGAAAATATGAACAGACCAATCACAAGTAATGAAATTGAAACTGTGATTAAAAATCTTCCAACAAACAAAAGTCCAGGACCAGATGGCTTCACAGGTGAATTCTATCAAACATTTAGAGAAGAACTAACACCTATCCTTCTCAAACTCTTCCAAAAAATTGCAGAGGAAGGAACACTCCCAAACTCATTCTATGAGGCCACCATCACCCTGATACCAAAACCAGACAAAGACACTACAAAAAAAGAAAATTACAGACCAATATCACTGATGAATATAGATGCAAAAATCCTCAACAAAATACTAGCAAACAAAATCCAACAACACATTAAAAGGATCATACACCACGATCAAGTGGGATTTATCCCAGGGATGCAAGGATTCTTCAATATACGCAAATCAATCAATGTGATACACCATATTAACAAATTGAAGAATAAAAACCATATGATCATCTCAATAGATGCAGAAAAAGCTTTCAACAAAATTCAACACCCATTTATGATAAAACTCTCCAGAAAGTGGGCATAGAGGGAACCTACCTCAACATAATAAAGGCCATATATGAAAAAAAAAAAAAAAAGAGTTTGGGTATCACAATAGTCCACTATAAGAAGCACCAAACTTCTCCTTTGATAGTTGAGGAAATGATTCCACCTTCAAATATCAGCTGCATGTCACGTGAGCTGAATGCACACCTTATCTGTCTTTCCTACATGGCTTTTAATGTATCAGGGGAAAAGATTACATTGAAATTCTTGCAGTTACCACCTGAGTTTCTGATGTTACATTGCATGGATCACCTAAAACAGATAACCAAGGCCTATTCCAATTTCAGTAGAGAATCTATTATGTATAGTGGAACAAGCAATAAAATACATATATTTCATAAAACCCTGACACCAAAAGATGTAAGCTAGAAGGGTCTATGGTCACATAATCTTGGAAAGCAGTACACATATACTTTCTACCTTGGAAATGTATAAAAACCATTCATGAACTTTATCAGAATAAGGCTCTGAGAAGTCCTCTCAAAAACAAACTATTACTGTTTTACTCAGTGTCTCCTGATATTGTTTGATCACAGAACTCTTCTTCTTTTAATTAACATAGCACATGTTATTATCTAGCAGAAATAGCATTCAATAGAACACAATTTAGAAAATATTGATTCAGAAAATAAAAGCTGGAGCAGGACTATAAAATAAATCAAGTCCAGTCCATTGATCTTATTGATGAGTAAACTTAGACATAGAAAGGATGTCTTGCAAATTCATGAAACATAACATATTTTACTTTCTTTGTCAGCTTCCTTGAAGCTAAGTTTCCCCATGCCAATCCATCTTCCTCTAACTCCTGCCCAGGTAACTTCTCATTGCCCAGCATCCGTCATTTTATGTCTTGGTCAAATATCTCAAAATTACCTTATTGACGTAGCTTAAAATTCATACTCCTTAGCACAGCCTGCTATTATCTGAGTGAACTGAACATGCAATTTGTGTCATAGAAATGCTCCTAACATGCTGACCAAAGTGTAGAGCTGCTTCCCAAAGACATTCAGTGCTTTCTCACCTCTGGGGATTCTGTTCATCTCCACGTACCAGGTCCTGCCCATCCTTTGAGGCCCTCTCTATGGTGTTTTCTCCATAAGGACTTCTAGGACCCTCTTAGTTGGAATTTTACGTTCACTTATGTTCCTAAAGCACAACAAATGTGTACTCCAATTTATTAGTCTTCATCATGTATTTAAGGGTTTGTTTGATATCTTCCTTAAGGGCAGGATCTGCATTTGGTTCATCCCAGAATCCTGTTTCCCGAAGCAGGTTCACAGTAAATATTTGTAGCGTTAATCATATAGTTCACAGTCACACCAACATGTAATGACAGAGTGACGGCCAGACCCTAACATCTTTCAGGATTGGTCTGTTGCAAATAAAGCCTATAGAAAGCAATGGGAATGTATATGTTGGTAAGATACCATACTTTCAAATTTTCATAGAACCATAATATGCCACCAATAGAACAATTGCTATACACTCATATATATTTTGATTATAGTTCAAGATGATAAATAAGGATGTGTGAAATTCAAAACCCATTGCTCTATTTTCTGGCTTGTTCTGAGTGGTAGCATGTTTCTCTGCACACATGCTCACCTGCGCATGTACACACACACACACACACACACACACACACACACACACAGACACACAGCAATGAAGTGCCAAAAATATGCAGATGTAATGTGAAAAACTCAGCCAATCATCTAAATGTTTAAAAAATATCCAGATGCTGGATTTAATGTAGACAAACCATCTGGCAGATTAGCTTAGTTTTCTACTTTTCATCCAGCTGTTGGATGCTATGGAAGGACGACCTAGGTCTGTACTTAAAGATGATCAAGGAAAGCGGTGTCATATGTATATTGCTAATCCTCTAGAAAACACTTCCAGTTCAATAGGTTCTAGGTATCGATAATATTCTTGAGGCAGAAAAACAGAAATTCCATAGAGCAATGATGTGTTTGGAACTGCCCACTTTAAAACACCTTTCATGAACAACTGTTTTTCAGAAACTCATCATCTTAAAATAATACTGAACTTTGAAGTACTTGATTCCTACCAGCAAAATCTCCAGATTTTTATTTATTATCAAATATTTCACAGAAGAAAAGTACCATAGAATTATTTTATTTCAACAGCAAGTTACCAAATATAAACTGCCAGAAAGCAAATCATCTTTGACAGAATGAAAAAGAGTGCTGCATCACTAGCACCAAGTTATAGACCAAAAGATGCTCTACCGAACACTTCTGTTCCTCTACTTCCATCAGCATATTCACATGTGATGAGGCACCAATGTCAAGGTTCAGAAGCAGAGGTGGCCCATCAGTCATTAGGATTGAAGTTGGTTTTGATTCTATTTTGCAAAAAAGTTAAATACCTCTAGGTTTAATCATTGATTTTTAAACATTCATAACTAAAAGAAATGAACAACTCTTTTTCTTTCCAGATAATGTATCATTCACATATCATAGCATTGCATTTTTAATGTTCTTTTTTCAAAAAAAAACTACATATTAAAAGAGAAAACTAACCAATGTGATAAATGCTACTTTCCTTCTTAATTTCCATGAGGCAGATTTTTTTATATTTAGAAGTCATAAGGGGTATAAAAATGTCCTATAACAAAGCAGTGAAAGGGACAGTGAAAAATCAGCAAATATTATTTTGTTAACAATAAAGTAGGCACAAAATCATAGTACACATACCACCTCTAAAAATTATTAAAGGATGCCACGAGATAAAGCAGGGGAAAATGGTGTACAAAAAAATCAGACGTTCTGGAAAAAGCAAGGTGAAAAAGATGGGCATGAAAATTTATAGACAGTTTGAGGGTAGGTTTTCAAAGTTGCATGTGACAGAGCCAAGCACAAATCCTCTTACTTATTAACGGGATTTGTCCCTGTACCTGTCACACATTGCTTTGAAAATATCTGCCTCTGTGAAAGGTATACTGCTTCTCTCTGTCAGTTTTACTCTTAAGAGACTAATGTATAATCTCTTTAGGTTTCATCTTTTGTATTTCTGTGCACATGACAAATTGTTTTGAACACTCTTCATCCATACACATAAGAAGGCAGGCACTAAGGGCTTATCACCACATATTTAAAATCCCTGAGATACTACTTTCCTCATTGGGAATAAGTGTTCTATTAAAATAATCTCTAGATTTATCATTGAAAAAAATTTCTAACTAATGCATTCACGCCTTGATGCCAAAAGGCAATTGTTCTCAACCTTATCAGACTTAGTGCCTCCTTTTTATAACAAATATTTTATAACCCATTTACTATAGTGACATAAAATTTGTAGATCTTATAACCATTCTAAGCACATCATTTAAAAAATCAGTACAATGCCCCAACTATAAAAGAGAAATAAAAAGAAAGTTCTTCATAATAAAATAGCAAGTATTTTGAAATGTAAATACCTGAGCATTGCTACATAATGAAGACACAAAGAAGTCAAGTCTGATACCTATGCAGAGAACTTTGCAAATTTGTAAACACATCAGCTACCAAGGCAAACCTACAGGAGATTGTTGTATTGATGCAGCAAACACCATGAAGGTAGTTGCTGCCAGTGACCAGCAATTGGTAAAGTTCAAGACAACAATTTTCTCTAAATTTACATAATAGTTTGAATTTTGAAAAATTCAGTGTACATGAAAATGTGAACAATCTTTTAAAATTACATGTAAAATAGAAGGTTTTAATTGTAGATAATAATACATAGGTTTTTCATCTACATGAATATCTGATAAGATAATCAAAAGTCCTTCAGGCATGGAAAAATATTTCAATGTGCTGAAACCTCCTGCAAGTTGCAAATGTCTAGCATTCCTTGGTTCACCAAGTCAGTGGTGGTCCCGGTGCCACTCCACCTAATATTTGTAAAAACCTAATACACCCTTACAAATTCCCCAAATTCTCTTCACAGTGATATTGTTTCCCAGTAAGAACTACTTCTATCGGATTACAGAAGAAGGAGGGCTAAAACAAATGATGGTACCTGCATTTCTTTTTGCTTTTATTTTGTTTTGTTTTTTTTTTGCTAAGGTGAGGCAAAGCTTGATTTTTTTTTTAAAATCCACCATGCAATTGACATTGAGTTTACGAATTCTGTGGCAGGAGCACACAAGAGTCTTCTAATCATAACTTTTAGTTAAAAATAAATGGACTTAGCACATCAATTGGGGACATTTGTGTGAAATTCACTTAATGGAGTATCATGAATGCTAAGGTTGACTATCAACATAAAAAAATAGAAAGAATAGATTTAGTCCTTAGGAATTACATGTCACATGCATAAACAATTAATCCAGATACAAAAATATAATTTATAAAACAGAAGGAAAAATGAGATGCAGAAGGAATCTGAGGGAAAAGAAATGTGTAAGCAGTTGTTTAAATGGAAAAAAAAACCCCAAAACTTTGCCACATGACATGATATGGTACGAGATTTATTATTCCATTTATCCATTTATCCTTAAAACAAGCCAACCACAGACATTTACCTTAGAAATCTAAAGTTCCTTATTTCTGTGCAGTACAGTTCTACAGAACCATGGATTGATGGTTTCATAAGGTATCAGTCACACTTCCATAGCATGTGCTGATATAAATATAAAAGCTTCATTTTAAAGGATAAATAAAGCCACACTATTATCTAAACAGGGTAAAATTTAACATCCTTGTGGTTTGTGGAAATTTTTGATGTGCCTGCTGGCTTTTCAATAAAAATCAATTATGCCTTAAATGCAAGCGGTAGTCAACATACTACAGACTATAAATTCAATTTCATACTCAGAAATATGGATTAGCTGAACTTGATGCCCTTCCATTGATTTCAGAAAGCAAAAGCTGATAAGGTAAATAATAGTAAGAGGCTCTCTGACACTCCACATCAAGTTCCGGATTTCCATATTATTTTTGTAAGAACTTTGCAGTCACCACAATATCCTCCTTGTGAAATATGTATGATGAATAGATATTATATGGATTGCTGATTCATCTCTCCATACAGAATGGATATTCGGCTTTCATAAGTCAGGAAGGAACTGCACAGAGAAAAGAATATGCTTATTTCCCTTGGCTTAGTGCAAGGTATATGTCAACTGATTGTGAATAAATCCAGTGGATAATTAGAGAACACACTGATTAAGCACTGAGGTCCCTCCTAAAAAATAAAAATTTTATAAACCAGGAGCAAATGGATACTCTTCAGGTCTTCAGTGTCTTGTGTGTGTGTGTGTGTGTGTAGAGAGAGAGAGAGAAAGCATTTTAAAAACTGAAAAACATTCAGTCCTTCTGTTCACTCAAAAGAGCACCTTAAACTGGCAAGAATCTCATGGAGGGGGAATCATGAGAGGGGAGAAAAAGAAATGATATGGTACTAAGAAATCTAAAGACTAATGATCATGAGGAAGAAATTTAGAACTGTTCTCAACATAATGGGAAATCCAATCACATCTGCAACAATTTTCTTCTGTCCTCCTTTAATGTGAAGAACATTTAGGTTTTATAGAATTACTCAAGTCCACATTTTGAGCATTTATGGCTCAACCATTCTCTTTTACAGTAAGCCTAGTGCATTCAGCTTAAATCCCAAAGAGTTCTTAGGAAGCTTTAGTCCACAGGCCCTGGTCTCACCTTTTGTCAAGAGGAGTTGCTGCTTTCCTGACACAAACAAGGATTGCTTTGTCACACATGTAGCATGCTAAGAGAGCAAAATGCTAGCTCATATTAGTTCAAAGATATATATTCTTTAAAAGAAGAGATCCTAACAGCTTCCCTAGAAGCCAGCATTTTCTTAGTTCATATAATCATTTTGGTAAAAATCCATGGCCTAACGTCTCTGCTACTCCAAAGAAATTAATTATATTTAAATTTCTCAAGATAGAGGTAATTTATTTAAAATAAACTTATATGTCATTTATTTTACTGAAGTACAAGTAGTTTTATTAAAGGATGTTAAACATAAAAGTAGCCTATATAAAATGCTATAAATTCCAAGGGAGACAGATCCTAAAGAAAAATATTTCCAATAGTAAATAATTTTTTCATATATGCATCTATATAATATCTGTTACTCATCACTATCAGTTTATGGAGAAATCATAAAGAAAAATGGCAATGTAGTTGCTGTGGACTCCTTTCATGAATAAGAAATTGTTTACACAAGAAGAATAAAATCACAAAAGAAATGCTACAGTCTCATTTCTGACTTTTTCAGTTATTTATCGTCTGAGGAAAAAAGTCAACAAGCATTTCTTTTTTGCAGCTCTTAGATATCTATGTGTATGTATGTTCATTTATAAATATATTTTCTTTTCATAACAGGGAATATAGGAGCAAACATATTTTTCGGCAATGTCTTTTCACATGTTATTTAAATTGAAGTTAAAAAGTACAACTAGAATTTTTTTCTTATACCAATATATACTCATAAATCTGTAAAACATGAAGTTTCTTGGTAAACTATTTACTATGTGAATTATAAAATTTTAAGTTTCAGTGTATGAAATAACACTATCTTTGAAACCTATCTAATACAAAAACGCCACAACCAACAATTTTTATCATATGTTGTAACGCGACTGTAGCATATGAGGAAAAAAGGCATCACATTGCTTATGAAAAAACAATTCTTGTAGATACACTTGGAAAACTGCAAACATTCATAAACAGTTACTCTTTGGGGATAGAGAAAAACTGCCATTAAACAGGTGTTAGAATTTAAATGACATCTCATTAGTGACTCCTTTTTGCAGCTCGGAGACAAATAAAACCTTCATTTAAAAGCATTAGTGCTATTCCTAAGGGTTTCTGGTATCATAATGTTTTGTTTTATGAAGATATTTAGTTTCTTCCAGCATTCCTGCTTATTTATACAAAATAAACCAATTGCATTTCCAAGTTTAGCTGAGCGTCAAGTCAGGGGGGTGAATAAGGCCTTTGCGGTGCTGTAAATACCCTTGCTCCTCCCTCCACTTCAGCCAGTCTGGGAGATTAGACCACGGCCTGATAATTAAAGGTACTTTTGAGCACCACTTCCACATGGAGAGTTACTCCTTGTGTCCTTTGCCCTCAATTAAAGAACAGTCATATAAAACTCAGATTTTCTCAATGTCCAAAGCCATTAACTATTTTTCCAATTCCTCTCAATGAGAAATGTGAGATGATCTTTATAATTTAAGCATTATATTAGAGTGCATAGCTATTGAAAACTTACCTGCAAATTGGGAAGTTTATGTGCACTATCATTTTACACTATCCTCACAAAGACAACCTCAGGTCTCAAAATGTGAATGTGAAGAATAACACACAGAATGCACGTCCCAGTAATCAAGGTGGATTACAAAAATTTCTCCATTTCATCACCTTAAAAAGTTATGCAATCCACAGTTTAATTCAGCTGACTGAGAACCTTGGAACTCAATTCATTATAATTCTGTATTGTATTGGGGAAGCATCTGCTAAGACAAACAGCAAGGAGATAGAAACTTTGAGTAGTTGCTTTCCTTCAAAAATAATAATTGTTATTGAGTACTGGGTTTAAGAACTGCAATGATATATTTTGGAAATGTAAAGATAATTAGACCAGATCTGGCCAGGAAGGAGCTTAAAATTGAGTGGCGGCAAAGACAGTGGAAAAACAAAGGATAAGATAATCTCCAAGTATGATGAGGATCACTGAACAGTTAGAAAATGCAAGGGGGTAAAGTTCACAGAAGAAAAGAAGACATTGGGCTGGGAGAATCAGAAGAGGAGATGCCATTTGAAAAGGATTTTACTGGTTGAAGGTGATTATGTGAAAAGTGGGTAGGCTTGTGTAAACATAGGCTCTGTTCAAGGAATTTTCAGGAGATAAAACTGGCCATGACATACAAGACCATCAGTGCATGCTTAAGAGGATACCTTGAATTTGTTAGGGACAAGGAGTCTTTGAAACCTTTGGGAAGCACAGAGATATGAGGTATAGAAAAAGTACTTTAAAGGAGTGAAGGATGAGAAATTGAAGGTGAAGAGACTTCTCAGGAAGCTAATCTTTGGTGTGGAGGCAAGAAGTCAGAAGCCCCGATTCAGGAGATTAATAATGTGAGACAAACAGTGGAGAGAAATTACAGATGTTGTAGAGCTAGATTCTATTGAATGTGGCAAATGACTGAAGAATGAAGAGTAAATAGGGACTCTGAAGACCCTTGGCCTGAAGTAGAAGGAGTTACTGGTTTGTGGGGAGATGGAGAAGGTGTTTTGGATATATTGAGTCTGAGACATTAGCAAAGAAACTGAGTAGATAAAGTGACAAAGCTGGCAAATTTCCCAATTAAAAGGTAAGTTTTCAGTAGCCTTCCACTCAAGTGTATTAGATTGTAGGAAAATTATGGTGTCACACCTGACATGGAGTGATTGAGAAGTAAATTAGTGACTTCTGACTTAGAGAAAATCTGAGCTTTATGTGACTATTAATCTAATCCTCAATAATAAAAGTGAGACTGGAGACAGAATTCTCTGGGCTAGATTTGCAAGCATTTATCTGCATAGGAGTGAAACCACAGGAGGCAATAGTATCCAGAGAGAGAAAATATAGAGATGAAAAAAAGAGGAAAAATAAGTAGAATGATAGGGACATATGCACAAGGGAAGAGGGAAAAATGGAATTCAATTTTACGACGGAGTAGGATGCATTCAGTTACTGTTTATACATTTGGTGAATAAAAATAACAATAAGAAATGACGAAATTACTTATGTGGCATTGCTTATTAAAATAATTGCTAAACATATTCCAGTTGATTTTGACAAGGTTATAACACTGTTATCATTTCAAATTATCATCTAATTCTCATTTAATCACACAGCTTAAGCAAAATACAGAGCCCAGAAAAAAAAGGGGGAATAACAGTGAACCAAAAGGCAGTTTAAACACAGTAAGTGACATTTATTCAAAAAGGACAAGTTGCAGGCTGCAAGGAAAAAAAAAAAAGTTTTAGCTGAAATCAGCTTATATTGCTGAATACATGACCCTGTGACCTAAACATTGGAACGCTAGTCTAGAATAAATCTAGAACAGCAGAATATAAATATGTGTATGTGTGACATTTAAAAAATATTCCCCTTTGAATATAATGACTAGGTATGTTCTCTTGTTCATTGGCTTTATCCTCATTCTTACCCAGGAAGTGAATTAAAAATTTATGGGAAGGATGAAATGAAAGAAGAGAGAAAAAGGTACATAATAAAATGCTTTGTACAACTATAAACACCAGGTAATTTGGTCTTTCTACTATGGTTAAAGCTGAAAACTAATTCATCTTAGCTCTCCTGGGCTTCCTCTCTGCTTCTTACCTTTTTCTCACTTCAGTTACCTCAGGTGCCCTTTCCCTTTAACATGCCCATCCTTCTCTCAACACCAATTCACAGGTAATGGTCCACCTCTGTTGTTCACATCTTTATGTAAATTCAAGTCAACATGTAACTAACTTCTAATCTTCATTCACTCTTTTGCACAGATTAAATGAGATGTTATTAGTTATTATCATGCACATTGGCATCTTCTGATTTACCACGACTTTCATATACCTCGCTAGATTTGTAAACTGTGAATTGAAAAAGAAATGATTCTCTCTGAGACCATTCTTATTATTGCTTAGGTTTTGTGTATGCCTAATTGTTGATTAAGTCTTTACCCACTTCACTGAAGAATCTGAGAGATTATGGAACAGATGGAGATGTTTGAGCAATGGGGGGGACAACAGGAAACCCTGAACTCCCTCACACCACATAGGAAGCTGGCTATTCTAGCTACCGTGTCTGAATGAATACAGTACTTGGTATAGAGGACCTGAAGTGTGGAGAGCTAGAGCATTTTAGTGGTTGCCACGGAAGACCCTGCCTATTGGGGTAATGAAAAAGGTGACTCCAGCAATAAAAGAGTAAGCACCTCATCCCTGGTTGTCCTAACTTCCTCCTTTTTTAAAAACTTTTTCCTCCATAGAGAAGAAATCTTAGTTCTTTGGTTGCTCATATTTATGCTCTTTCTCCCTTCTTTCAACCTTGCAATATCTTTACTTAGCGGATTCAGTCATATTAAATTGTAAATGATTGTTAACTGTAACGATTTGCTTAGTTTTGTGCCCATAAAAGTCACCTCTACCAAGAACTGTAATTTCCTGATGCTCGACCTAGTCTAGGGGCACTGAAACTAGCCCTAGTTGAACAGATTTAGGAACTTTCTCTCTTTAGATCTGACAGACACCCCATCAAACCGTCACCCTGTCAATTCTGTTCTGACCTTGTATTTTTCTGTGCCCAAACCTCCCCGTTAGGCTCCTCCTGTTCCAGGATCAGGCCCTGCTGGTTCTAGCCCCCACACTGGTAACGCTTTGACGCTAGGACGTTGAGTCTGCAATTTGTAACCTTGCAGCCGTGAAAACTCACTTCCAAGCCGTGGCCTGGTCACCTGCTGCCCAAATCCCTGATGCCTGCTGCTCTCGTCCCCACTCGTTGGCCATTTGTCCTCAATCATAGTTACAAACAAGAGAGTCAGATGCCAAGAGGTTATATAACCCATTTCAAGGTAATACAGGTAACAAGTGGCAAAACCACAATACAAATCCAGATCGGGTTAATTTTAAAGTTCATAATCTTTCACCATACCTCCATCTCACCCAAAACATACACACACACGAACAATATTTTCCAAAAAGGCTGCTTTTCATAACCAACTAGAAATGTCAGCATCACAATCGTCAAATAAAGATAAAACAAACATTAAGTTGAATTCAATAAAAGTAATAATGTTGCTGAATAGATAAATTTCGGGTCCCGGCTAAGCATTTAATTCCTCATTTCTCCTTTATACAACTCTTTTGGAAGATGCAAGTGCTATTTTAGAGATATTCAGAAAGCTTTTTTTCACATTTCAAGAGAAATATGCACGTTCATGAACAGAGCTAGTATCTGCCATTATACAATCCTTGATTTTCAGCCCTTATAATTTTCTTACATGTGATTCAGTATAGTTTTAAAATATATATTCACATTTATATTTTTCCCAGTAGAAGTTGTTATATGTGGCCACCTATCTGTCTCAGTTTTACCACAGAAATTCGGATCTTTAATTTTCTCCTGTTTTTCTTGTCCACAAGAGAAAAAATAAAAGACAAACTTGACCCAAAATAATTACCAACACGTTAAAAATTCTACACACTCTTAGGTGTAACGAGATTGCGCCTTAATTAAAACATGAATGCTTGGCGGGTTAGAGCCCCACCTGAATGAAGTAGTGCTTAAAAGAGTGTTTTCTCTGTCAAAGAATTATATTCAGAACAATGCCTTTTAGACTTTTAACAACTGTGTCAAAGGGAACAGAACATTTTGTCTTTTAAAAGTGATAATTAGTTTGTTATTTCATTTAAAAATAGATATATCTAATACAAGTGTCTAATGATGTGTTGTAAATAAAACTAAAACTAAAGAGGAAAAGCCGGAAGAGCAAAAAATTACTAAATTAAAAATACTTTAAGCCAAATTGAGCCCAAAGTCTCTTTCATTATTTGATGGTCTAATATCCCTATCATAATATATTTCATCACACAAGTGCAAAATTTTACCTTTCTTTTAATGAATGGTCAAAATTCTCACTTTTATATTTAAATGTCTTATAATGCTAACCCTTTTCATTCGTATTACCTAACCATTCACAGTTGTTTAGAAATATTATAAGAAAGGTTCCCCAGAACAACCACCACCACCAGCTTTCTAAGAAGCTAGAATGCTGCATCACTTCCATTGAAACTGCAAATGCAACCCCCAGGAATATGTGCATTCTCTCTGCCTTTGTCAGGTACTCTAGGCCACCAAAGTTCTTACATATGAGACTGGTATGAATATCGCTTGGTATTACACACAAATCACTAAAGATCTATTCCAAGCAGCCTTTTTGCTTTCCCCCCTTCTTTTCTTCCTTTTTTTTTTAAAGGGGGGAAAAACTGTTTTATATCGACAACCATCTGTGAGCCTGTCTTTCAGGCCATCAAACTCTCCCATCCATTACAGAGCCTTCCTCACCTCCTCTGCATGACAGCACAATAAAGATGACATACTAATTCAATGACTTGTAATTTCAGCTAAACAAAGACAAGTGCTGCAGCTTCTTCTTTTGTGTTAACAGTGCCATATCGGTGAAGCCAGCTATGCAAACATAGCACTGGGAGGGTTTTATGACAGCAGTTGAATAGGGAGACTAGCTTGGTGTTGCTTTTTATGGTTTTTGGCTCCATAATTTTTGGCTCTGTGCTGCTGGCCATGGCTATTGTGTCTGGATTCTGTGTCAGCAGCAGCTAATTGTTCCAATAATGTTTATCATAGGGATCCACCAGGGAGCTGTATATGTGGAGATAAGCTACAGGGCAATGATACACACTATCTTACTGATCTCTATACACAGTGCTTTTGCCTCATGCCAAAAAGGTTTTTAGGTTCCCAGTCTTAAAAAAAATAAATAAATAACAGCTTAATCATCGTGCCAACAATAGTGTCTAAGGGGATGTAATCAGGTTCCTCTGATAATCTTAGCAACACATGAAAGTCATGCGCAAAAGCAGTAATTGAAGCAGTTGGTTCATTCTACCACCTGCTGTTGAAGTCACAGGTTAATCTAAATGAGGTCCCCTTCCGATGAAGCAGTATGCAAGGCACTTTTTATATCATAAATGTGCATTACAGAAACCTTACAAAATAATAAAGTAACAGTTCATTAAATGAACTGTATGAAGTATCCCAGGCTTGTCTAGCTTCTCCTGCTGCTGTCAGATGGCATATCCAAGTGTAAATTCTGTCCTCGTGTCTATACCCCAATGCACGCTTCAGTTTGCAATGGTTCCAGACAATGGGAGTTCCTGAGACAGATGCCCAAATGTAACTAAACGTCAGGCAATCATGGGAATCAGCTGCAGGAAAGTGAAACATTTTTCTTTGTCTGCTTTTGATGCTATTTCCCCCAAGATTACTAAATAGAATGTTGACAATGTTAAAATAGCCCTAGAATCAACAATTAAGCAGCTTGCCATTCTCTACATTAGCCCATGTATAAGGGATGAATTTTTCTAATTATAACACCTGATTTCCATTTAAAATTTTCCTCAACTGGTTTTCATGAGGTCCTCACCTGACAAAGAATAATGAGATTTGTAGCATGCTGCTCTTCTAACAGGCAGTTTCTTTAACTGAAGGGATTTTAAAAATTATGAGAACTGTAGAATTAAGACTAATGAAAATTTTTAAATATAGAAGAAACGACACTTTCAGATTAAAATTTGTGCTTGACTTTAAGTTATTTCATTGAATAATAATAACCACCATCTACTGAGAGCCAACTCAGCATCAGATGCTAACTAGTAACCTTTTCTTAAGTCTCACAACCATTCACTGAAATTGGTATTAAGTCTGGAAAAGTTGAGGTAACTAAGTCTTAGGAATAATGCATGATAATCCAAGTTTCTGGGTGAATAAGTGGTAGTGCTAAAACTGGAAACCAAGGTCAGCCTGAGTCCAATGCATGCACTTCTCCCACCAAGTTAAACTGGTATATTTAGTATAAAAGAAGGGGAAGAAATACAGTGTTTATGTTGAGAAAGAAGTCCTTGTTTTGAATTAGGCACCTACAAGAGGGCCACAAAAGAAAATAAATTTGTGAATATAAATTAGCATATTCCTGAATTTAGTCATGTGTGTGGGGTTGGGAGGTAGGGGTACAGTAGATATTGTTACAGGACCAGGAAAAATTTTTGATAAAAATAATAGATTATATTAATTTAACCTAATTCAGGAGCCCAAGGCAATAATAAGCAGTCAACAGACTATAATATTGAAGGTTCTTAATAAATGTTTGCCAACTTTTAATTGGTGAATGAATTAATCAAATAATATGAATAATCACAATGATAGAAGCAACTGCATTTAGGAGTGCTTACTATGTGCTCTCACCATCTCAGCAGTTCACACATATTTTGTCTTGCACCCTTACAACAATTTGCTAAATTTGGAATTATTATGCCCATTTTATAGGTGAGGAGATTGAGGTTCTGAAATATTAGATCACCTGTTCATGACTACATTAGCAGGAAAGTGGGAGAGTCAATATTTGAGCCAAAGATAGTTAGACTCCTCAAAGTTTTTGCCTGAGCAAATTAATAAGTGAACTTAAAAATAATAAGAACATTCAAATTCTCTTCAGTTGTCAGATTCTTACGTTGCCTCCAAGGAAAGCAGCCCTCTGTACATGGACTTAATCAGAAGAATTGTATTTATGTCATAGGAATGATTTAGTTTAGGCATTTGGTAAACTTTCTTCATGGCAAGGATTGTTAAGATCTGGACTGTGGTACCAGAGAAGGCTGGAGAATATTTGAATATTCTAGAGATCTTATTTTACTTATATTTGTCTCAATTATTTTACTTGATGGCTAAAACAGTAGAATAAGTAACCTTTAAAGACATATCTAGGACAAAGTTACCGTATTAATTGGATGCGAATTCTTCTAGAAATTCTGTGATAGATAATATATCAGTTAAAGTCTATGAACCTAAAAAGTATTGTCCCTAGGAATATCCATAGCTTACAATATCATGTTGAAGTATGTTTCATGCAAATGCCTAACATAAAAGGTGCATTCATGAGCCTTGAGTATTAATTTCCTTTTAATTCAGGCCTGAAGAGGATTCAGGATGGTATTCTGTTTGGAGAGATCAAAAACAATAAAAAATAAAAGGCAAAGTGAGGCACTTTTCCCTAAACAGCTTCTTTCAGAGAGGTTTTTGTTTCTGCTTTCCTTTTCATTGATATAATGTTTTCAAGATAAAATTTATTTCAATTTACCTGGAATTATTTTCAAGTAATCAGATTATTATTTAAAGTCTACCCACCTATTACTACAGTTGCTGGGATTGATTAAATTACAAAATTCACAGCGAAGATGGATTATCTATAATTCCTACAGGTCCTATAATAACACCCTATAGTTTTCCATTACACTTTGGTCTGCTCATCTTTACTTTGTTACTGGAAAAATATGTTTGACAAAATTTATAAAATAATATTTTGCCATTTTGAACTCCGCATTTTCTGTTTAGCATTAAACACTTCAGGCTTTTAAAGTACTACTAAAGTCAGGGCTTCTGGTTTCTCATCCAAAAGTAAGGAGCTTAGAAGTCATCATTCCATCCTAACAACAAGTAAAAAGCTAAACAAACTGAGAAATCAACAACTTTCTTTGATCCATCAGAGAAGTGAGATCATAGGGCAAATTTATGGATAGGAAGGCTAAATATTGTCAAGATCTCAGTTCTTCTGCACTTAATCTATAAATCCAACATAATTCAAATCAAATTCCCATGAGTATTTTGTGAGTATCTACAAACTGATTCTAATGACAGTGTGGTAACGGTGAAAGAATAGACAGATTGATCAAGGGAACAGAACAGAGAGGCCAGAAACAGACCCACCTAAATATAGGCAACTGATCCCTGACAAAGGAGCAAAGGAAATATAATAGAACAAGGATATTTTTTCCAACAAACAGCACTAGGACAATTTGACATCTAAGTGCAAAAAATGAATCTAGACACAGATCTTACACTCTTCAAAAAATTAACTCAAAATTGATCATAGACCTAAATGTAAAATGCAAAACTATAGAACTCCTAGAAGATAACATAGGAGAAAATCTAAATGACCTTGGGTATAGTGATGACTTTTTAGATAAAACACCAAAGGTATGATCAATGAAGGAAATAATAAGCTTAACTTCATTAAAATTTAAAAGTTCTGCTCTGTATACGACACTGTCAAGAGAATAAAAACACAAGCCACAGATTGGGAGAAAATATTTGCAAAAGACACATCTGCTAAAGGTCTGTCAGTCAAAAAATAAAAAGAACTCTTAAAACTCAACAATAAGTAAAGGAAAAACATGATTAAAGAGTGGGCAAAAGACCTGAACAGACACCTCCACAAAGAAGGTACAAAGATGATAAGTAAGCACATGAAATTACGTTCAACATCTTATGTTACTGGGGAATTGAAAATTAAAACAACAATAAGATACCGCGGCGCACCTATTAGGATGGTCAAAATTCAAAACACTGACCACATCAAATGCTGTGGACGCTGTGGAGCATCAGGAACTCTCATTCACTGCTGGTGGGACGCGCAGTGATTCAACCCCTTTGGGAGACAGTTTGGCAGTTTCTTACAAAACAACATATTCTATCATTTGACCCAGCAATTGCACTTCTTGGTATTTTCTCAAGGAGTTGGAACTTCTGTCAACAGAAAACCCTGCACAATGATGTTTACAGTAGTTTTATTCGTAGTTGCAAAAACCTGAAAGTAAACCAAGATGTCCTTCAGTTGGTGAATGGATAAATAAACTGTGGTACATTCAGACACCGGAATTTTATTCAGTGCTAAAAAGAAATCAATTATCAAGCCATGGATGGCCATGGAAAAATTTTATTTATTTATAATTTTAATGATATATTTTATTTAACCTAAATACTATCATTTTCAAATGTAATCGATATGAACGATTTTTTTTTTTTTTTTTTTTTGGCTGTAGAGTCTTTTTTAAAAGTTTTATTGGAGTATAGTTGCTTTACAATGTTGTGTTAGTTTCTCCTGTACAGCAAAGTGAATCAGGCATGGAAGAAGATAATATACTCAGGTTGCAAGAAACCAACCTGTATGATTCCAACTGTATGACATTGTGGAAAAGACAAAACTATGAAGACAGTAAAAAGATCAGTGGTTTCTAGGGTTTGTGTAGGAGGGATAAGTGAATAGGCAGAGCAGAGGATTTTTAGGGCAGTGACACTGTTCGCTATGATACAACAATGGTAGATACATGGAATTTGCATTTGTAAAGACCCAGGGAAGGTACAACATCAAGAGTGTACACTAATGTAAACTATGGACTTTGGGTGATAATAATGTGTCAGTGTCGTTTCATCGATTATAATAAATGCACCACTTTTGTGGGCGATATTGATTGTGAGGGAGGTTGTGTGTGTGTGTGTACAGGGAATATATGGAACTCTATACTTTCCACTCAATTTTGCAGTGAACCTAAAACTGCGCTAAAAAGTAGAATTTATTAATTATGAAAAAAGTAAAAGTCAAGAGGTTTTGAAAAACATTAATAGGAAAAACCTATCCCTCACTTAGTTGTCAAGCAGCCTAGTTAAAATGTAAATCTTACTGTATCATTACCTGCTGAAAACTCTTCAAGGACTCCCCATTGCTCACCTGAACGAGTGTGGTATGTGTATCATTGGTGGTACCTGAGATGATTTTAAGCAATACATGGGAAACTGTTCTCTAAAATTTTAACTGTAATGCATTTACTGTAGAGTGTATGAAAAAAAATACAACTAGCATAACAAAAAAGTAGAAGTTGAATAACCATTTGTTGATTCTGATAATTGGATTATTTATCTCTCTGCAGTGGTATCCTGCATGTTGCTGTACAGCCCTTTAACGATTCAGTTCCTTATAAAGCATTATTTTTCTTCCATTATTATCTGTTATAAAATTAGGGGTATTTTCTGCTACTGGGGGAGAATTTTAACCACTTGAATGTTAAGGCAGTTAACATTTTTAAATGATCTAGCTCATAGACTAAGTTCCTAACAACAACATAAAATGTTTTATAGGCCTCAAAATATTTTACAAATGATTTAAAATAATCATAAAATAAGCATAGTTGCAAGTAAAATATATTAGAGTAATAGAAAATCGAGCTCTCTTATATCTGGTGAAATCAAATTAAAATTTTTCACTAGCCTTTACAACTCAGTACTTTAAAAAAATCGTACACAAGGTAATTATTTATATTTACCTTTTTACATTTTTTTAGTGTTATCATCTCTCAGATTTATTGGCCTTTTTCTATTTGGTTTAACTGTAATACTCTACATTGCTATGCAGTCATAGCTTGATTTTTCCCTTGGCATGGAAAGATGGCAGTTGCTAAAACAAAGGACTAACACTTCCAATCTTTGAAATTAAATGAAATCACTCCCTTCCCAGTGTCTTGAAAGATCATGAAATGAAAAGGCTATTTGTCTTCTTTCCCTACGTGATGGTACCCGTTACACAAGAGGAGACTCCACCTATCCAGGACTATACAATTATTGCTAACAGAGCCTAGCAAAGTACTGTGTGGCCTTGGAAGATGAGTGGTTATGGGATATTATGGAATGTTTCATGAACCATGGTAAGGGTGCCAGGGACTTCGAGCAGAGATCAAGCTGCAGCTGGAGCAATGGCACAATCTAGAATCTTTTGAGGCCAAGGAGTCAAGTCTCACAAAATCAGTAACCTGTTAATTCCTCCAGTTCATAAATAGACTATGTAATTTCCACTTAATAAGTAATGCCTATATCTTACATTTTATACAACTTGTATCTTGGAGCCTGTGTCTCTGTTCTTTCAAGTATGCCCTAGGCTGCACCAGCAGAAACCAAATCAGAGTTCTCTCCTTATCCTCAGCACATAGCCATGTGTCTACTACATAAAAAACAAAAAAACATACAGAAACACCAATTTATTTCAAATTTAAATCTCTTTGTCAATTTTATATATATCTTGTTTCTGTCTTATTAAGATGCAACAATTGGTAAGATTGCTTTATATATACTCATACCTACGATGTCGTGTACTACACATGAACATATTATTTATGCAATATAGAAATCTTTTGAAATTACAATTGCGACCCAGAATATTTCATTGATGTCTTAAAATTTATGCTTATAAAAGCCATGCAGAATATGGTAGTTCTTGATTTTCCATTACATTAAATGTATGTAGTAACCTTTTTTCTTTGTCATAGCCCAAAATCTTTTGAAAACTCTGTATTTTCATAACTCTCCAATTACACCTTTCTTTTATCATGGGCAAAATCTCAAAATGTTATTTCCTGGTGTGATAGATTTAAGAATTAGTCCCAGCTCTTCATCCCTCCCTTTACCCGCTCCCTTTGCGATGTGACCTGCAGTCCCTCCCACTAGAGGTGGAATGTACTTCATCTTGACTTTGGACTTGGCCGTGTGCCTTGTATTAGGCAAAGAAACAGCAGAATGAGAATTTGCTGATTCAGGCTGTAGGCTGTAAGAGACATTGTGTGTTTCTGCTTGCTTTCCTGCATTCTGCCATCACCATGAGAAGTGTTTTCCCTTCAGCTTGGGTCCCAAAATGAATACAATTTGGATCCAGAATGAATTCAACCCACATCAAAGAGCCTACTCCAGCCAGATTTATACCATGAAGCAGAGCCACCCAACCAAGCCCCAACTACAGCAGCTAACCTCAGCCACCGTGTAGATGTGTGAGCAAAAACGAATGAGTATTGTTTTAGGTCACTGAGTTTTGAGGTAGTATTTTATGCTGCAGCACTACGGTAGATAGAGCCTTTGATAAATTCATTCATTCAGCAACCTTGTCACAAGCTTACTAGCTTCTATCTAGTAAGAATTATAGGGCTAGAGTGAAGATTGAAGAAGCCTGCACAGTTCTGGAGGCATGGTGTTTCTACAGCGGCTAAAACTGCTGGTCCTATAAGAGCTGAGATGCAGGCAGCAGCAATAATTGAATTTCCATGAAACAATCTCTTGGTGCTGTTTGGTATTACTAACTTGGTAGTATTTAAGCCTGCAACATTGGCCTTCCCAGTAATTCTGTTAGCTAACTGATACCCTGAAATATGTATTTTTCATTAAATAACTAGAGTAGATTATGTTACCTGCAACCAAACCTTGAACTGAGACAGTGATTGTCTTACTTTTACTTTTTTTTTTTAATGGGTTAACAAGTTTAATGATAGTAGTAAAATAAACTGAGTTAGAACCTACAAACATTAAAGAATAGTAAGAGAACACTATTAAGAACTATGTGCCAACAAAACTGACAAAACAAAAAGTTTACAAAATTGACAAATTAAAACCAAAAGTTAAATTTTGATTTGTAGATTTTTTTTCTCTTTAATTTCTATTCTTTTTAGGTAGTGGAATATTAGTCAGGTAACCAGAATTCAAGGCCCATGTCTACTTCTTATCAAAATTAATCAGTCTCGAGTAGGTCATACAATATCCCCATGCCCCACTTTCCTCATTGGTAAAATATGGAAAATACCTAACACCTGCTTCTAAGAAGGATTATTATGAATAAAAATTAATATGATTAAAAGTCACTTTACTTTTAAACGAGGTCAGGATAAGTATATGCATATATATATTTACAAATGTACATATTCAAATATGTGTGTGTATGATTTAGCGTTACTATCAGCTCAAATGCACTGAAAAAAAATGACCCATGGGTTTATACCTATTTCAAAACTGCTTCCAATTAGGAGAACTTCCCATCACAGTTTATGATTTCATCTACTTGTGCTCTATTCTTGCTTTCTGTTTTTTGCCCATGGAAAGAGTATTATCACTAAACATGGTATAAAATATAACTCATTCACTAGGAAACAGTTGTTCATGATATTTAATGTCAATCTTTTTCTCAGTTTACCACAAAAGGGCATTAAAAGTGATTGAGCTTTTAAGTGTGGGGTTATAATCACATTTATTAAACAATCTATGTGTTCACTTACTAATAGAAAAAAAATGCACGATTGATTTAGAAGAAATGAGAAAAAGTCATGTACAAGCACTGTGTGAATGATTTTAGGTTATGAAAAGAAAAACCTTGGAGATGTTTTTGATTTTGATTTCCTTGTTAATATTCACTTTTATCCAATAATAAATGTCCACAAATGGCTGAAATTAATAATTAAACAAAATGTGATATTTTTCGAATACACATAGGAAAACGTTTTGAAGACCTTAAAACATAAACTGCTCACGTGTAACCAAAAGAGAATAATATTTTTAACCTTTTATCTCATTTATATAACTTTCTAGAGGAAAGGAAGCATATTAATGGTAATAATTTTCAGCTTAGTTACACTGGAACCCATTTGAAAAGCTCCGTAGGAAAGTAATGACTAGAAACAAAAATATACTGCTTTCATACTAGGAGAACTGCAGCCAAGTGTGAGCATGACGTCATCCCCCTGCTAATTGTTAGCCCATCGTTAAGTACCTAGTGATTACTCATTCAACCAAAATCAAGTGAGCCTTATTCCATGCGCAGTACATAAATGCCAGGGGGAAAGGTGGAATAAGTAGATGAGTTTCATGCTCCAAGGTATCTTGGAAAGAAACAGGACACATGTAAGCAAGTAAATAATGTAAATTTAGATAATGAAAACCATTTTGAAGAAAATAAAGTCAGCAATCACTACAGAGAGTAACTGGGCAATAGTAGGTAGTATAGACAGGGAAAGTCTAAAGAGGGTGAGATTTGAGATAAGACAAATAACTATGGAAGTTATGTAGCATAATCAATTATTTTCTACTGTAGACACAGCTCTCTAGAGGGAAGAATTAAGAATTATTTAAAGCCAATTTCACTCAAAAGAAGTATGTCCAAGATTTAGACAGGGGTATAAGGAAGGAGGGCCAGAAATAAATAAGGACATTTAAAAAGTGGGTACAAATGTCTAAAATTCTGACATATGGACAAATACACTTGGGCTCTGGAGTCAGTCAGACCAGAATTTAAATCTCTCTCTGAGGCCATCAACTGAGTGGCTCTGGGCAAGTCACTTCATCTCTCTGACAGTACCTACTTCATAGACTTGGATTCCATAAGAGACATTCTTAGCCTTCTTACAAGGTGAAAACCACTTTAACATACAAAATAACAGCAGTTTGCAAATGCCTGCACCACTGAAAAAGAATTAGAGGGTACAAAGTAGAAAATGCTAAGGTTAGTTACATTTTCAACGAAAGGCAAGCGATGAGTGGGATTGAGATTTTATATAGGAGTCAATAGGAAGTTCTAATAAGTAGAGGCAGTAGAGTGCTCTTTCCCTGTAGACTTCCTTCTATCATAGCACTGGATACAGCTGCCATAACACCACACTCTTCTAACGAATGGCCCTTGTTCTACTGGAATAACTATTAAGAACACTAGCAGATTCCCACGAATACAAGCATTTCCCAGACAGTTTCACCCATATGGTGATAACATTATTTTAGTTTTAACTAAAATATAACTTATTATTTGAAAGAGTGACCTCAAAGCATCTTTGCAGTCAGACTATATGTGTTTAGATTAAGAAAAAAGCAGCTAGCCTTAATTTTGCAATACCGTGTAACAATAAATTCTAGCTATTTTATATTCTGACTCACGTATCTTCAACATAGCCTATAGCTAAGCTGTGGTTGTAAGATAGCCGTGGCTAATGAAAATATATGACTCGGCAAAAGTTTTAGAAACTACATTCATCTGCAGTTCTGGGATATAGGGAGAAAAACATTGTTTTTTACTTTTAAAATTAAGAAAATCTAATTTGCAAGTTACTTAGGAAGAAAATAGATGCTATTTTAAAAGTTTTGTTAACGGATAATTTCTAATACTGTTAGAAATACCTTCCAAATATGCTGGTTAGTATCTGCCCAAATTACTACATTGGTATCTTTGCATTAGGCTGAAGTTAAAGTTTTCAAAATACAATCTCAACAGTAAGGAGTAAAGCAGGGCTCCAGGGGACAGAAGGATGAGTAAGTACTTTCAAGGAGTTGACAATCTAGGTGAGAAAGCAGAAAGATGATGCAGAAATAAATGGCAAGGCTGTCTGTGATCCCAGAAAGACGGTTAGGAAAGCTACTGCCCTGCCCTTTTCTTTATTTGCTTCACTCTCTCTGAGGGAGGTGTGACCATGAAATCACTTGAGATTCAACTCAAAACCCTTAGAGTGAACTCTAGCCAATGGCTAGAACCCAAGCTGATAACCTGCATCTTTGGACCACTATGCCTTTCCTAAAGTCATATCAAGGTCTCCACGGCCTCTAACTCTCTAGGGAACTTTCAACAGGTGAGTCTTTAAAACGGCTGTGCACTCTCCAGCACTTTAAAACCAGAGAAGTGGCTGCAGACTACTCCTCATTTTCTGGGTACACACACTCTCTAAACCCTGGCCTTCTCCACATACTTACAACACTTACCACAAAGGCCATGGTAAATACCTCTTACTCAATTTCCCATTCAACTGTGTTCCTACTTTATTTTGAAGTAAGTGACTAGGTGGCTAGTACCATGACTGTAGCTTTAAAAAAATAATAATTTCTTACTCATACTTTTAAGAAAAATTTAAATTAATTTTATTGAGGTATAATTTCCATAAAAGTATCTATTCAGTACCAAAGGTATATGATTTGATGAGTTTTGACAAATTATATTCCTGGTTAATTATCATCACATCAAAATATAGAATATTTCCATCTTTGATGACTTGTTCTTTTCTTAGGATAAATCACTAGGAGGTAGAATGTGGAGTGAGAGGTATGTACATTTTTAAGGCTTTCACTAAATATTGCCAAATTGCCTTCCAGAAACTTATTACAATTAGCCATGCTCTGATATAGACAAGAATGCTAATTTAGATGAGATCATTGCCCTATTGACAGTCGTGTTGTCCCTTCCAATAAGATCTAATTTTGATTAGAATGAATAAAAAGAGGTTTAAAAATTCTTTGCTTTGATAATTAATATCACTGAATTATTATAAAAGTGGAACTCTTAGAAGCAAATTAAAAGCATGTTAGGAATGGAAACTGTTGATATGTTTTTTAGAAGATGATAATTTAATGTAAAAGTTTTAAATTATCTATTTTTTCAAAAATAGAAAAACTGTAATTGAGATAACATTTACATATGATAATTTTTTCCTGCAGCAATGCTATTCCAAAGGTAATCCATGGGCCTTAGTGTCAGTGTCACCTGGGAACTTGTTAGGGAGGCAGATTCTCAGGCCCCATCACAGACCTCCCGACTCGAAAGCGCTGGGCTTCAGACCCCTCAGTGTTTTAACAAGCCCTCTATTTGATTCTGATGCATCCACAAGTGTGAAAAAGATGGTTCTTTGAGAATATTTTAAAAAGGAAAAAAAAAAAAAAAAACCCTTTTCAACACTCAGGAGTAAATCCGGCATTCATTAATCACCAAATATCTTTTTCAGCATTTACTTTAACCTTTTAGATCTAGGTCTCTTATCTGTCTAAAACGGTTGCGATTTTCTTAAGATTCCTTCTAGATTTAAAAATTCATGATTGCTGTGTGCAAAATTCTGAATTAAGGGCTATAAAAGATATAAAGAAGTCATGAGTCATGATCTTTGTCTTCAATGAACTTACCATTTGGTTGAATAGGCCTAACATAACTAAACATACAGGCTCTATTGGTAACTGTGAATAGGCCAGACAATAGGCCATACAGGTGCCAGAGGAGATGGAGATCACTGAGGGTCTTGGGGGACACCTTGGGTTTCTGTAAGAACATGTAACATGAGGTGTGCATCAAAAGTTGTGTAGGTTTTGCTTTAGTGGAAGAGGATGAAGGAGGGCATTTCTGGTGAAAAGACAGCCAAATAGAATAAAATGTGTTTTAGAAAGAATATATAGCTGTTTGGCTATGTTGGAAACTACATGTAAGTGCATAGCTTCAGATGAGCCTGTAAAGGAAGGCTGAGTCAGAAGGTTATTGGAAACTTACATCCATTTTCTGGGTATTTTATAAAGTAGGCAGTTCTTAAAAGAAGTTTTCCTGATCAAATGAGAATCCCCCTGTAGGATGGTTTGGCTATGCAAATCAGATCACGAGATTCATATTAAGGAAAAGCAAGTCACTTAAGCCATATGAATCAAGATTCCTTTTGAGCTGACTGGAGAAAGGTAGACTCGAACTATAACCATGTTCTTGGAAACTTTTGAAATTTACCTGCTTTCAGAATAATAAAACTTGAAAATTTGCATGTTCCTTAGAAAGAGAACTGTAGCTAATGTTTGGTATATTATACTATAAAGGCTGTGTTATAACCATGTTTTCCTGTACAAACTTAAACATCCCAGTATTTAATGATGACCTAGTTTAATAAAATTCAAAACCCTTTTGACACTGCTGTAGGACATTGGGCTAGGCACATGAAAAAATTAGATTCAATAACCTACACAAACCACAGTATATGTATCTCATACGATACTCAGGATTCTGTTTTTCTTTAGAGAAATTGCAATGAAATTAGAAGTATATGCAGGAAGGTCAAGGAGAATCTAATAAAATATCTACGAACTTCCCATTACTAGTAAGGGGAGATGACATTTTTATGCATAGGAATCTGATAACGATTTTAAACACCAGTTCATATCAGTCTACTGATAGTTGTAAGTTAGCAGTGGTTTGTTAAAACAACTTACTTGTGTGGAAAATGCTGCATCCAGTGATATCTTTTACAATCTCTTCACATCGTATGGGTATGATGTTCGTGTCTAAAGGCAAAGGATAATACAAAAGTAGATGTAACTTAAAATACAAAGTAGAGGTTTTCACTTTCAAGTATACTGAGTTTATTAAATTGGTCTATGGGGTTTATGACTAAGTACTGACAGTGCCATGAATCATAAGCACGTAGTGTATCCCACCACAATTTGTAGTGATGTTTGTGGTGCTGATGGTACAATTTAATATTTAGATCGTTCTCTTAAACTAAGGGGCTATGTAATTTTAATCTATAATAGTAATTTCTGGAAAAAATTAGACTTGAACTATTTCAATTGGTATCTTGTAAATTGGGGATTGAATAAAACAAAGTGTGTGGCTTTGTCGATGCCCTGTAGAGATTTGACTGCAAAGTGTTCAGTTGAGTGCTTGACTGCCTGGACTGACACTTTATTGAATTGATCATCGTGAAAACACAATTTTGCCTTTAGATAGTCATTTGTTGGCCTCCCCTAGTCAAAACCACTTTGCTTTTAATAAAGCTTTGAACTAATAGAGTTTCTAAAGGTTTCTTTGAAAACCTCCCTATTACTTATCTCTATAAATAATAACAGTATTTATAACAGCTCTCTCTGAGCTGTTACCTCATTTTCCTGTCTAATAACGTGACATCTGACATATTTATTTGAAAAGAAAAGTGACCAAGAATTAATCCGTTGTAAACCACCAGCACTTGAACAACTTTGCAAATATACGGTTTTATGTAACAACTTTCTAATATCGTCTCTCCATATAGTACCTATTCTGAGCAAGAGTAAACAAAACTTAGCTCTAAAATATTCCTTGGATATATTTATTGTAACTTCCATTAAAAGCAATTTTCATTTCACTGTTATCTCAAAGTTGTACACTACAACTTCAGTAAAATTGAAACTAGTAAATAAGACTATAGCTTTCACAGAAGAAACTTTAAAAATTAAAACGGAGTTCCTACATTCAAAGATAGAATTACAAAATTACTAGCTATAATACACAGCAATGTAATTGACATTGCTAGGTCTCTGTAAGTCAAGCACAAATAATCACATAATATGTGGGACCAAAGTATGAAAAACTTCATAAATACCTGTAGGTGGGTGTTTTTCTATTATTATGTGACTGTATAGATTCAAGTTTGACTCTCTAATAATACAACTAAAATAAACTCTAAATTTCAATTCCTTCTTAACCACATCATTAGTATAAAAAGTCATATGTAAGTGAACAGTTTTGCTATTTGCATCTAATAACTTGCACATATTTATAATTGCTTATACATATAATTTTACTACTGTGCAAGTAGTATTACAATTTACATTAGTCACTTACATATGATTTCACCTATGATTCTAATAAATTTGAGCCTATGTGGCTCAGTCAATTCATGAAGTCATACTCATAAAACCACAGTCAAACCACCAAACGATAATTTAAAAGAAAGTTCGATCTTTGTCTCTTTCAAATAAGTTTGAAAACGATCTAATCCATAATTCATATCCATCAACAGATCTAAAACAAGCAAACCCAAAAGCTTATTCTCTCACAATTTGTAGGTGTTTTTAGGCAATTTAAAAAATAATTTTAATTTGAAACAATCTCAAAGTTACAAAAAATAACAGAGTAAAATATTTTTTCTTGAAATATTTGAGAGTAACCTGTCAACCTGATGCTCCATCACATCTGAAATATTATTTATTTCTTATAAATAAGTACATTATTTTACATAACTGCATACAGTCAGGAAATAAACACTGATACATTACTACCGTCTAATCCTCAAACCCCCTTGAAGTTTCAACTGTCTTACAGCAGAAGGATCTAGTTCAGAATTATGCATTAGTTGTCATGTCTCATTAGTCACCTTTAGTCTGGTATAGTTCTTCAGTCTTTTTTATTGTAACCTTGACACTTTTGAATGTCACAAGCCAGTTATTTTGGAGAATATCCTCCAATTTGGGATTGTCTAATGCTTCTTCATGATTAGATTTGTTATGCATTTTCAGCAGAAATGTCATATGCGATGTTGTGTTCTTCCAATTGCATCTTGTATCAAGTGGCACACACTTTTTATTTATTCTGTTATTGATGATGATCACTTTGGTTTTTTGTTTGTTCATTTGTTTTTGGCTTAAACAACAGAAATTTACTGTCTCATAGTTCTGGAAGCTAGAAGTCCAAGATCAAAGTGTCAGCATGGTTGGTTCCTTCTAGGGGCTATGAAAGAGCATCTGTTCCATGCCTTTCTTCTAGCTTCTGGTTGTTTGCTGACAATCTTTGGAATTTCTCGGTGTAATCCTTATTGTCTTCCTGATACAAGACTGCTTCCCATGGTTGGTTAGAATATATTTTGTTCTGATGTTTATATTGGCATGTTTAGATGTCAGGTTTAGTCTTCGAAGATGAAGTTCAGCCATTTTGTATCAAACAGCACAACCAGTGTCTGTCACTTTCCATGCATAAAGTTTAATGAGATGTTATATGTAAGATCTGATTTGCTAGTTCTTCCTTGTACAAGAATCACTCTGGTTTCTGCATTAACCTTCACAAGGTGTTCTCCTACTTTCATTGTGTTCTCTCTGTGTCCAAATTTCCCCCTGTATAAGGACCCCAACTATATTGGATTAGGGGCCAACTCTACTCCAGTATGACCTCATCTTAACTAATTACATCTGCAATGACCCTATTTCCAAATAAGGTCACTTTCTAAGATACTGGGGGCTGTACTGCACCGTATGAATTTTGCAGGGGACACAATTCAACCCGTAACAGATGCAGAAGGGATTGCTCCTTCCAGTCTACATCTTGTTCCTGTCAGTGCCAGTTGGTTCCAGAAACAGTAGTTAGTTCTTGTTTCCAGGGATTTTTTTTTTTTTTTCTTCTCACATTCATTTCACTTAGCATAATGCCCTCCAGGTTCATCCATGTTGTTGCAAATGGCAGGATTTCCACTTTTTTTAAGGATGACTAATATTTCACAGATTTTTTAAAAAGATATTTATTTCATTTTCTTTGTATATATATCCAGGAGTGGGATTGCTGGATTATATGGTAGTTATATTTTTAATTTTTTGAGGAACCTTCATATTGTTTTCCATAATGGCTGCACCAATTTACATTCTCACCAACAGTCCACAAGGGTTCCCTTTTCTCCAAATCCTTGACAATACTTGTTATCTCTTGTCTTTTTAATAATAGCCATCCTAAAAAATGTGAGGTAATATGTCATTGTGGTTTTATTTACATTTCTCTGATGATTGATGATATTGAGCATCTTTCATGTACCTATTAGCCATCTGTATGTCTTCTTTGGAAAAATGTTTATTCAGGTTTTTTTGTCCATTTTTGAATTAGACTATTTGCTTTTTTGCTGTTGAGTTACAAAAACAAATAGAAAAAGTGATTTTATATATAGAACACCCTAAAGATTTCACCAGAAAAACTGCTAGAACTAGTAAATGAATTTAGTAAAGTTGCAGGATACAAAATCAACATTAAAAATCCTTTGCATTTCTGTACACTAACAAACTATCTGAAAGAAAAATTAAGAAAGAAATCACATTTACAATAGCACCAAAAACAATAAAATACTTAAGAATAAATTTAACTAAGGAGGTGAAAAACCCGTACACTGAAAACTATAAGTCACTGGTAAAAGACATTGAAGACACAAACAGAAAAATATCTCATGTTCTCGGATTGGAAGAATTGATAGTGTTAAAACATCCATACTATCTAAAACAATTTACAGATTCAGTGCAATTCCTATCAAAATGCCAATGGCATTTTTTATAGAACTAGAACAAACAATCCTAAAATTTGTATGGAATCACAGAAGACCCCAAATAGCCAATGAAATCTTAAAAAAGAAGAAGAAAGCTAGAGGCATCATACTTTCTGATTTCAAACTATATCACAAACCTACAGTAATCAAAACTGTATGGTACTGGCATAAAGACAAGTACATAGACCAGGGGAACAGAATAGAGAGACTAGAAAATGAGCCCACACACATACAGTCAACTAATCTTTGACAAGGGTGCAAAAGGGAAACGATAGTTTCTTCAATAAATGGTGTTGGGAAAACTTTATATACTTATACAAAAAGAATGAAATGGGACCACTGTTTTACACCACTTAAAAATTAATTTGAAGTGGATTAAAGACTTAAGTGCAATACATGAAAACATAAAACTCCCAGAAGAAAACATGGGGAAAAGCTCCTAGACATTAGGCTTGGTAATGATTGTTTGGGTAAGACACCAAAAACACAGGCAACAAAACCTAAAATAAATAGGCAGGACTACATCAAATAAAAAGGCTTCCTCTCTTGCTTTCTTCCTTTGTCAACTGATGACATTTTGTTGTGGTATGCTTTGATTTCTTTCTCTTTATCATTTGTGTATCTATTATAAATTTTTGCTTTGTGATTACCACAAGGCTTTCATAATACATCTTATAGTTATAACAATCTATTTTAAGCTAATAACAATTTAACTTCAATTGCATAAAAAAGTTCTACACATTTGCTTGCTCCCTCTCACATTTTAGGTTGTTGATGTCACAATTTACGTCTTTTTGTGTTGTGTATCCATTAACAAAATGTTATAGCTATAGTTATTTTTAACACTTGTTTTTTAATCTATATGCTAGAGATCAAAGTGTTTTACACACCACAATGGCAGTATTAGAGTATTTTGAATTTGACTTTATATTTACCTTTACCAGTGAATTTTATACTTTCAAATCTTTTCATGTTAGTAGTTAATATCTTTCCACTTAAGCTGGAAGAACTCCCTTTAGCATTTCTTGTAAAGCAGGAATTATGGTGGTAAATTTCCTTGGCCTTGGTTTGTCTTGGAAAGTCTTCCTCTCTCCTTCATTTCTGAAGGATGACTTTGCTAGGTAAAGTATTCTAGGTTGGCAGTTTTTTCTTTGAGCACTTTGAAAATATGATCCCACTCTCTCCTGGCCTGCAAGGTTTCTACTGATGGCTTTATCAAAGTTCCTTTGTATGTGATGAGGTTTTTTTGTTTTTTTTTTTTCTCTTGCTGCTTTCAGAATTCTCTGTCTTTAAATTTTGAGAGTTTGATTATAATGTGTCTTGGTGGAAGTCTCTTTCAATTAAATCTGTTTGGGGATATTTAACCTTCATGTCCCTGGATGGCCGTATCTTTCCCCAGATTTGGGGAGTTGCAGGTACTTTGAGGACTCTACCTCCAGCTCCATCCCATACTGCATTTCTGCCATCACTCCCATCTCCACTACAGAGATTGTTTTAGCCCCTCACACCAATCTTTCACCTTTCTCCTCAGATTTCTACAGATTTGACTCTTTATATCCAACTTTCCTAATTTGCATCATAGAAGATCTGGAAACTGGGCTAGCAAAAACTCTCCTTCAGGATAAAGGATAAAGAAAGGATAGACTGGGGAAAGATGGATCAAGGAAAGATAGGGAACACTCAAATTTCATTTATTTTCCTTTGCTACTCTACTTACTTAGCTCCCACCCTAGCCTGAGGAGTACAGCAGCAACTTAAAGGACACGTGGTTAAGGGTAGCAATATAGCTCATTCAGAGGATACAATACAATTTCACTCTTGATTTTTACCTATCATAGCTATATTTTTACTAATTTAGCTAATCAGCCACATCATTATTTTTTAAAGCATTTAAAAAATAAATATGCTCAATAAAATCTTGAAATCATATGCTCTCATTATACATTTGCTTTCTTTAATTTTCCCTTTCAAATAAGAACTAATCTTGAATTTCTATAGTCTTAATTTATATGAAAAATCTATTTGCCAGTTATATAAATCCATATAGCAATTATAATTATGTGAATGAAAATAATAAATATGTATAAAAGATAAATAAGTGTGTACAGAAAAATACAGCAGTAGAAACTACTTTAAAATCAAATTCTAGAGACTATTTGAGGAAAAAATAAAGAGTGGATTAAAATTACAGCTGATAGTGAAAATTGATGGCCTTGAAATAAAGTTAAAAAATGAATATAAAGTAACTACAAATAATCAATTTTATTTAGAAGACATCATTAGTAAGCTCTTATAGCACTATAATAGTCTCATAAGGGGCACAGGTGAATGGATTACTGCCTCTGAAGTAAACTTTCTCTCCATAAAATATCTCTGACACCACAAATTATGAATTAACTGTGGATTTCTTTGAAGACTTAACAGCTCCTGTGTTTATCCTTCTCCTTTTATATTAACTATTTTCAGGGAGAAATAATCAACCAAACCTGGTTTCTTCAAGAGAAGGACTAGCCACTTCATTGGTTTACATAATTTCTCTTCAAATCTGCCATAGGGTAAGGTAAATAAAATGCTGCCTTCCACTAGCTCCACAATGTACTATTTCTTTGAATAGTCTTAATATTTAACTTAAAATATTAATTTAATAAAGTCTGAACTCATACATTAAAGAAAGTCCAAATAGAACATGTAAAAGGTGGATCTAATCCATAACCCATGATAATAAGCAGTAGGCTTTCAATACAATTTTGCTAAATGAATAAGTGAATGGAAAAATGAGATACTAAAAATATTCACTTCAAAACAGATACGGTTTAGTTATTTATAGCCATCGTATTTTCTCAAGGCAATTATTTTGTTACTGAATTCTCATTTTTCCAAATACAAATAATTTATTTAATTTTCATTATTTTGGTAAATACTGATAACTCTTCTGTTCCATCCTAACCCCTAATTTTTAAAAGGAGAGCATAATGCATAAGACATATCTTGTTTAACAAATTGTCTTTATTTGTTTGGAAATAAGTAAAAGGTGCTCTATTTCTCTCAGCAGTTTATATTATCTCCATCTGTGCTTTACAGATAACTTTTAGAGCAATGATTCCCAACCAGTGGACTGTACCTCTGTGGCACAAGATATATTTGTGAAGAGTCCCAGAATGCATATAGAAATAAGGCTACGTATACTGGCTGAAGGTGTTTGTTTATTAAGTACACACACAATAAATCACTAAAGTGTCTTATGGTGATTTAAGTAATCAGTTATTTAATTAAATGAATATATGTATAAGTGTATACACTTATACATATATTACAAGTGTATAAATATGTACATGTATATGTGTGCATATACATGTGTGTGTATTTATAAGTGTATAAATATGTACATGTATATGTGTGCATATACATGTGTGTGTATGTGTGTGTGTATGATTAGAATACTACCTGGTATATAGTAAACACTTAAAAATGTTAGCTAGTATTATTTTTCATTAACACTTAAAACATTTTAAGAATGTTGGAAAGGAAATACTAAATATTGAACTTACATATAATATTTGAACATTTGAAAATATTTTATAAGAAACTTTCAGCTTAAGAGCATAACAAAAATTTGACTTGTCTTATTTACAAAACTATAAATTCATGGAAAAAATCAAACATGTAACCTGAGTCATTTCTATAAGTCTCTTATTAGAATGAATGTATTTTAAATATAATATATTCATTTCTATTCTGGATATTTCCTATATGAATCAGTGATATCCTACCTGAGAAACAGTAAAAAGTTGAATTTTTAGTAGATTTCTAGTTGAGAAATATAGGAAAATTTAGTCTGATGATAATGAGTTTCTTAATACAACAATTCAATAAAAGCGGCCATAAGCCTCAATTGCTTTTTTTAAAAAAATAGTGCTACAAATTCCTAATAAACCTTAGTTTGGGACAGAAGGCTGACATTTTGGAAGAACCATATTTGTGTCATGAAATCTAATATCACCTTAATTTGCAATGCTTTTTTAGTCAGAGTTTAGTGCTTGATTGAGATATTTTCTGCTATAGAAAAATGTTGATGTAAAATAGCCCTACCTTGAAATAATACTTTAATACATTTTACTATTTGGAGACTTTAAAATGAAGAGAAATACAAAAGATAATACAGAATATCCCACTCAAAGTAAACAAAGGGCAATTTTTAAAAGTATATATTATCCCTCCTTTATTTCCTTTTTCTATTTGTTTAAGAAATAATAACTTACAGATAAAGTTGAATCCCCAATATTCTTTCCTCTAATTCTATTTCTCTCCTTCCCTCTCTAAAAAGAACCACCACAATGAATTTGATCTGTATCTAGTCCACATTTTTACACTTTTACTACATGTAAATATATAGATTTATAACTATCCCATAAGCTTCAAGTTTTGATATGCAGATGTTTTATCATTCAGTTTTAAATATTATTTCATTCTCATTGCTATTTTCTTCTTAATGTTATTGTTAATGCTGGGAAGGGCTTTATCTGATATTTTTAATGTTTATTTTGTTGATTTATTTTGCAATTATATTTCAGTAAGAAAATTTGGCCTATAAATAATTAATTCCTTGAAATCTGTTGAGAATTACTTTTTGATCTAATAGGTGGTCACTGTCTTTTATAAATGTTTTATGTGCCTTAAAAAGAATGTATACTCACTATTTATTGGGGCCAGGATAAATCCAACTTATTTTTGTGAATTACCCTTAGACAATTTTGTCATACTTGACTCTTAGGCTCATTTTTGTAGATCTTGGTGCCTCCAGTTGAATTATTTTATTAATACAGATGATTAGTATCAATCATGTCTACATACCAATTATTTTGTAAGTATCTTGAAGTCCCAGTTCTGTTATCTTTGGAGAAAACACCTTGCATGAAAGTTTCACCTGAAGCAAATATGACAATATTCCAAGGCAGAATTCAGCTAACTGTATCTTGTAGTTGAGGTATCTAATCTAGGATGCTTTCCCTAAGTGGTGGGTTATTGTGCTGGCTGGACTTTCATAACCTGCTCATGTGCACACAAAATTCTAGCCAATCCATCTATGTCAAATGCCACTAATTTCAGCAATGAGAACCTGTTTTTAATATCCACAAGGCTGGTTAGCAAGACTTTTATCAATGGAAACTCATTTCTAACATTCATTGTGATAATTAGCAAAGTCTCTGGTGTTGATGGGAGTCAGAGGTAGCTGCAGCACTATAGTAGCCACTTCTGGAGTGTGGGTTTCAGATTAAATGCTCTATAACCACCGATGGAGTGTACATTTCTGATAAAACAATTAATCTGAGTCCCTGGGGTATATATCATGATGAACACACCCATTTATACTGAACTGTGTATGTTGAAGTAATTTAAGATAAATGGCAGATATCTAAGCAATCTTATAATTTAAACTGTCTGTATCCTGTTGACTTGGAATCTGATTGATCTATCCTTTTTTGACAGAAGGATATTCAATCTATTATGCTTGTGGATTTGCTCAATTCCTTTTGTAATTTTATCAGTATTAGGTTACATATCTCAAAGTTATTTGATTAGCTGTACACAGAGTCATATTTTTAAATCATCTTGGTAGACTGTAACTTCTAGTTATGTGTAATATTTCTTCTTAATTGAATAACGGTTTTGCCTTAAAAACCTGCACCATCCAATATAGATCTCACTACAATGGCAGTGTTTGGGCCATTGTTTGCTATCTTTACATTTTTAACCTTGTGTGCCATTTTCTTTATGTATTTCTTATATATTAAAAATATATATCTAATCTTTCATTCTGTAATTTTAGTCATGTCCTTTACATATGTTTTTTTTGAAAAGTGGGTGTTTTCTTTTTTTTTTTTAATTAATTAATTATTTATTTATGGCTGTGTTGGGTCTTCGTTTCTGTGCGAGGGCTTTCTCTAGTTGTGGCAAGCGGGGGCCACTCTTCATCGCGGTGTGTGGGCCTCTCACTATCGCGGCCTCTCTTGTTGCGGAGCACAGGCTCCAGACGCGCAGGCTCAGTAGTTGTGGTTTACGGGCCCAGTTGCTCCGTGGCACGTGGGATCTTCCCAGACCAGGGCTTGAACCCGTGTCCCCTGAATTGGCAAGCAGATTCTCAACCACTGCGCCACCAGGGAAGCCCTATGTATATTTCTATTAGTGATGTATAAAAGATTATTTCCAGACTCATATTTTTGGTTTTTGTTTATACAGCTTTTTTTTTGCTTTTGCCTTCATACCTCTCTCTGCTTTTTATTTCTATTTGTGAATCAATAATGTTTATCTCATCCTTGCCTTCTTTTTTTCTCTGCTAACATGGAAGTTATTCCCGTTCTTTTAGTGCCCTCGCTTAACTTTCTAGCAATAATAATTATATATTTTCTCTAACCTTTACTGAGTTTTTATAACTTTTAAATGCTATTCTCTACACACCTATACCATTTAAGATAGATAAGTATTTCTCAACCTTGACTCAATTGACATTTGGACCACATTTTTCTTTGTTGGAGGGGATTGTCCTGTGCATTGGAGAATGTTTAGCAGCATCCATCTGGCCTCCATCTACTACACACTATAGCCCTTTCCCTAATTGTGACAAAAAAAGCGTCTCCAAACATCACCAAATGTCCCTTGGAGGGCAAAATTACGCCCTCCCCCCAGTTGACAACCACTGATTTAGAGGATAAATAAGACCAATAAAGCTCCTACTTTGCTATTTTTTAATGACAAGAAAAAAAAGGTAAAATTTGCAAGTTGATATATACCTAACCATCTTGTACAATTTGCCTCTTAATTAACAGCTAGAGGAATTAAAAGCCAACCATATGTCAAAGTTTTAGAATTACAGTTCTTGCAAAGTTATTTGATCACCAGTTATTTTCCTATTTTCATGAAATTTCAGTTAAGAGCCAAATAAAAAGAGGTTTTTACCTCTAATTTATTTCCCTAAAAGTATCTGTGTGTCTACAAAGATTTAGACAGCCACTGGGGCCAAGCCAGGATTCCCGTAGTGAAACAATTGACTTGGCATCACATTGACAACATATAAACAACAGTTTGTCAACAGGCTTCACATTAGTGACAGAAAATTTTTTGGCAAAATAGAGGCATCCTTCTGGGCACCATGGCAAAAACAGCTACTCGCTTTCATTTAGGAATCCTCTGTATGGAGTATCAAATTAATTAAAAGATTATAATTATGACATTTGTTTAGAAAAAAAATTTAAGGAAAAAAATACTGCAGAGCAGAATTTCTGCTGAAAAAAATTTGCCTCTAGCAGTTTATTCATAGTTGCTGTAGACCTATAAACTCTGGGTAACTGTTAAAGGTTTTGTGTTTTTGTTTTGTTTTGTTTTGATTTGATTTGATTTTTTTCCTGAGTTAAAACTAACAGTATGGAAGTTATTTGATAACCAAATTTGGGGAATGTATTTTTTCCAAAATGATGATCACAATACTACAACGTATTCTGCCTTCAATGTCAGTTCATAGGAAATGAAAATGATAGACAAAGTGAAAGCAAAACTACACATTTATAAAAACAATTTCTGTGAAATAAAATGTAAATAATGCTTCATAGCTTTCAAAGAATAGAGTGAGATAAGAATCATGGGAACCTGAAAATGTTCAAAGGAAAAGTAATTCTCTTAAATGTATAAAGAACAAAAGGATTTAAGCTTGAATAAAAACCATTTCAGCACCAAAACCACTTAATAAAGGTGAAAGTAGTTCAATCCAGTTGGGAATATAAATCCTGTGCACAAACCTGTAGCTGGAAATTGCTCAAGATAAACAGAGGATGGACTTTGCTTAGTCTTTCTATGCCCAGTTAAGGTCATCACTGTTTAGAAAAATTTGAAAATTTGAAAATATTCACCACAGGCACATCTTGTTCTCCTTTAAACCAAAGGCGAAAAGTATTGGAAATCGACAGGGTTATTTAGGAAGATCATGAACATAAATGTTAGTGAAGCTGAAACTGCTAGACCTAAAACTCACTAAAAACTATTAAAAAAGCTATTTTAACATTTGTGCCCAGATTTTTTATGTATTATTTGAACACAACAACATCTGAAATGATTTTTCTAATTCTAATAGATTAGCCATTTTCCCGAAGAGGTTTGTCATATAAATGGCATCTGCCTGTGAACATACATTCTCAGTCCCTTAGGATGATATTCAATTATTTAATCTTTTTTTCAACAGTTCTGTGCTCCTAGTCTATCCCAGCACTGTGTTAATTATAAAGGTTAAGATGTACTCTCTCCTCTCCAGGAACTCACGGTCTGTAAGAGAAGATCAGAGCATTAACTGGTAATTACATTATAAAAAAGTTCCTAGAGAATGTTTAACCAATCCAAACCTAGTGTCTGTGGTTAGCTCTGTGAAAGGTGGGAGGACATTCAAGGACAGGTTGTTGCACTGGAGAGGCCAGGGGTAAAACAAGAGGCTCTATGCAGGTGCTTGCAAACAAGGAGTAGAAGGAGATGAGGATGGAAAAGGAAGTAGGGCCTTGTGCATAATGATAGGGAGTTTGGACTTTATTCCAAAGTGTTTGAGATCCCTCTGAAGAGTTCTGAGAAAAGGAATGACACAAGTAGCATTGCATGTTAGAAAGTTCATGGTTACGGCAGTATGGATGGTGCTATTTGAAGAAAGGCATCCTGAGACAGAGGCCAGTTAGCAGGCTCTCTCTGGTGGTACAAGGGAGAATGGAAGTAGATACGAAAGTCAAAGAACTTAGAAGGGAAAATGGGTCAAACTTGGTAATTAATTGAACTTGAGAAGTTAAGAAAAAGCGTTTCTAAGATCAGTAACCCTATAGAATATCTACAGTACCACAACTTGAGATAGCATATATAGGGGAAGAAAATAATGAGTTCTGTTTTGAACATTCAACCTTTAACAAATATTTATGGAGTAGTTACTACGTGCCAGACACATTTAGGAGCTAGTGATACCACAGTGAACAAAATTGACAAAAATACCTGCACTCAAATGCTTAAATTTATTGTGGGTTGCAAACAAGGCAAATATGTACAATATTTAGAATGTTAAATGGTGGCAAGAAGAAGAAAAAGAGAGAAAGAGATATGGACTGTGGAACTTGAACTTTTAGATAATGTGAGCAAGGACAAACTTCACTGAAAAAATGACTTTTAAGTATTGGATTGGGTTGGAATTGGAAGCAATAGTCATCAGTATTTTCCAAAAGAATGAAAATTACAGAATATAAATTTTTATCTGCAGTTCAAAAATGAGAAATCAGTAAGAATAATAATAAGTTTATCTTTCCACTCCAGTTCTTCCATCTTTACCTATATGCCCACAATGGTCAATTCCTTCTCATGGATAGTATATTAAATGTTGGACGTTTTCAGTCATTTCTAACAATGTCTCATATTGTCAGTCTCACAGGATTCAAATGATCAACAATGTTATTTCAATATCTAATTGTTGCTTGCTGCAAAAAAAAAAAAAAATGCTGAAAACCTAAGAGGTGTCATTCTCTATCCATGTTTTCTACAAAATAACCTCTGCTTAAGATCCCCATGCTCTTTGTAGCAGTTGTGATGGAAGAGTTTAGGTCTTTTTTTCTTCAGATTTTAACTATGTTTTAGGCTGAGAAGGTTTTACTCCCATGACTCAAAAGTCTTTTTTCCTATGGATGTTTTCTGTGCTTTAATAATCTTGCTTATTCCTCTGGTTATAGATCACTGTGGTTTCCTCTTATAAGTGTTTATGAATGTTGGCATGTGAAGTATGAAAAAACACTGCATTCCTACTATGTGGCCTAAAGGCCAATGGTTTAGGTTATTTGCTTTTAGAAATCTCCAGATTGAGAAACAGAGAAATAAAAAGACTACTATATATAATACAATTTCACAATTAAGATTTTAAGTCAGTGCTCTCCCATAGAACTTTTAGTGATGATGGAAATATTTTATATCTATGTAATTTTTTTTTTTTTTTTTGCCGTATTGTGCAGCTTGGGGCATCTTAGTTCCCTGAACAGGAATTGAACCCGTGCCCCCTGCAGTAGAAGCGCAGAGTCCTAACTACTGGGCCACCCGGGAATTCCCTGTGTTGTCCAGTATGGTAGTGACTTGTTAAACGTGGATATTGAGCACTTGAAATGTGACTGACACTACTGAGGAAATGAATTTTCAAATTTTATGTAAATTTAATTAATTTGACTTTAAATCACTACAGGCATCTAGTGGCTACTATATTGAACAGCACAGTTATAAAGTAAACAAATACATTGGAGGAGAACTAGAGATTATTACTAAAATGAGTTTTGAATAGTGACACTAATTGAGACAGATGTACTAGGAAAGGGACTTAAAGGTCAGGGGAAAGCATAGTCAAGTTACAAAAGTGTGAGGGAGCACGCCAAGTTTGGAAACCACAAGATTTTCCAGTATGGATCAGCTGATAGTATGTTAGATATGGAGACACAGTGGAAGTTTGAAAGAAATAGGGAGGTGAATGGCTTTTTCTGTCATACAGAGAAATTTAGATTTTATTCTGTTGGCATGAAAGGCCACTAAGAGTTCAAAAAGAGAAATAGAGACACAGATGTAGAGAACAAACGTATGGACACCAAGGGGGGGAAAGTGGGGGGGTGGTGGTGGTGGGATGAATTGGGAGATTGGGATTAACATATATACACTAATATGTATAAAATAGATAACTAATAAGAACCTGCTGTATAAAAAATAAATAAAATAAAATTTAAAAAAAAGAATTCAAAAGGAAGCAGAACATAATCAGATATGCATATTAGGAAGACTATCTTTTGAAATCAGACAGACCTAGTTAAAATTAAGGACCTAGAGTAATTATATCATATAATAAATAAAGTGATTAAACAAATTAATGTCCACGAAATATTCATACATCCATGGAATACTTAAAAGAACCAATCAGATAACTGACCACAAAGAAAATATTAAATCCAAAACAAAGAAGAAATTTTAAAGGCTATAGTATCTCATCATAAATACTACAACTATCAATAATATTTAAAAGCATAGCAAAAAAGTAAAAAAAAGTATTACACAATATGTCACTTAAAAAATGTATAATTATCATACTGAAAATACCTCATTTTGTGCCCTGAAAACCCTTTTAAGTGTTTTTAAACTTGTGTACCTTGGTCCTTGGTCATATCTGTATGGCTTGATTCTGTCATAGATTCTGTATAGCAGCTGTCATAGAAAGAGGGTTTAGGTAAGGTATTTATACTACTTTTTTTTTTTAACGCATAAGTACTGCTTACTGTCCATTTCCAAGTCTATGTTTAAGTAAAAATAATATTTAATAAATGCTCATCATGCTGTGAAGAGAATTTTACCCTAATTTGAGTTTTGTTAATTTGGGTTTAGATTATACTATCTCTCAAATTCCCTTTTGTATTCCCTTGATAGCCTAAACAGATGCTTAAATCATATTTACTGTAATTAACCCACTTACTTTCCTTTGTTTTTGATTCTTTCTTATTAATGATTCTTCTCTACAGCTTATGGTTTCTACTAAATCTATTCATTGGCAGGGTGCACAGGATAATCACAGGCTTTGAAAAATGGAGCAACTGTTTTACATTACCAAACAACAAAAATAATTTGATTGATTTTCAGTAGTCAGGTTTTCAAAATACTTCAAAGTCATATTACCTGCTTTTAATCAATTCAGTGAAAGGTTAATATTTTGAAATATAAGGGCTCTATATATTTCAACTATTATTTTGAATAATAGATACTCATTTCAAGTAAAATGTATTTCTGATTTGTAGCATTTGGTAAGTACATTATGTGCTTTTTAAAGAAATGTATTTAATATTTAGAATACAGAAACGTTTTAAAAATAACATACTAAACAAGCTAAGAAATACACAAATGTGCAAATCAAATAATCAATTATTTTAAGTATATTAAGAATTATTAACTGAGACATTCCATAATAATTTTCATGCATGAGTTTAGACTACATTAAACTCGCTCTCTGGTGACATTATTTTGGAGTAGTATTACTTAGCAAGTGAGTGAATTTGATAATTAAAGATCTAAAAACAGTCACTATAAAAAAGTTATAAAAAAATTATGGCATCATTCCTATAGAGAGTATTATATGCTGATTTGGCTTTTTACTTCATTCATTCATTCTAAAATACATTTATTGCATACCCATGACACCATAAAAGAGACTGGCTAGGGGACTATGGTATTTAGGCAATATGTAGGAATAAAAAGTTGAACAAAGTATGCACCACACCCTCAAAGTGCAAAGTACTGTTACCTACTAGTGATGACACAAAGGGTGGTAAGCACTACAAACGTGGTAAAGGAAGAATCCAACCAAAATTAACTTGTTAAATGCATTTCTTACAGTATCACTAGAGTATTTAAATTTTCATAGCAAAGATTTTATAACTTTCTACTAAATTTTTTACCATCCCTTGGCTACGCATTACATTTCAAAATTTAGATGTTCGTAATTTCCCAAGGTAAATACCTTTTATTATAAGCAATTCTAATACATATGACATATGGTTATATAAGACATACTAAGTAATAAATCTTCAATTATTATTGGCTTCATTTGCCTGATATTCCATTTTTAAATATCAAATAATGATCTCTTTATTTAAAAAAAAAACAAAAACCTGAAGGGATGAGAAGAATCAAGCAATACTTTTCTTAAGGGAAATCAAAGAGAGTGGTTTCAATTAAGTAATCGGACATGTATTCAAAATATTTTTAAAAAAGGAGGAGCTTAATTCTTCTGACAGACAACCATCTACTACAATCAAGACTGTCTTTTTAATCAATAGAGAGCTTGCTGGATAGTAAACATTTACTGCGTAAGTAGTGTTATGAAGTACTCCAGCCTTAACATAGTTGTTGACTCATCCCTCCATTATATGTTCATAAGTAGTTTAGCAATATCTAGAGAAATGAAAACCTTTTAAAACACTGTAAAATGCTATTTTAGAAAAAAGTATACATTTTACATGACATGTAAATTGCTTTCCGAGAAGACTTTGGTAGCATATATGAAAAATGGTAGACCTACTCTGAAAAGGTCTGTGAGGTTTTTAGGCTAAGAACTTTTCAAGTGAGATTTTTCAGTCATAATACGTTTTCCATACTGTAAATAGTGACTGAAAATAAACACAGATTCTTCTGAGAGGTAATTTTACATTTGGCTACATGCTCGTCACAACATTCCACCTTAAAATAATATTTCTGATTTCTTACCTTAACTGACCGATTAATAGTCTTCCTCCCCAGTTTCATGCTTCAGTGTGATCACTAACAAAACAGTCTACATTTCTTAGCTGGGAGGTAATAGCATTTCTGAATGACCTGAAATCCTTTGGAATTGTACTCTACCTGATTTTCAAGGGTGTTTAATCCATTTGTATGCTCCAAATTTTCCATTTGAATTTGCATCAGATCATGTAATACCAGTTTCTTCTGTGTCACCTGATGTAGCAATAACTTTATATAATGTGACAACGTGTAATGTACAGTTTAAAAACCCTCCTTTCTTCTACAGGAGTGGGATCTGTCAAATGCTGCATCTGTCCTACACCACTGATCTACTTAATGGGTGTAACTACTAAAAAAAAATATCTAGCTAGTTTTGCATATCTCAGTATAACTATTACATCTGACTGATCTTCCAAATTAGCCATTCCATTTTATACTATGAATGCATTTTTCTTATATGAAATTAAAAAGAAGCTAATGCATGAAAACAATAAGAAATAAATTACTAAATTTTTTCTCCCTTCTATGGAAGTTGCCAGGTTGAAATGCAAGAAAACAATATCACTACCATTTAATTTCATTTATACACTCATTTGAGTGGTGAATCCTAGAAAAGGAGCATTATTCCTGGCCGGAATCTGGCAGGCAAAGAATAGTGAATTCCATCTTTAAGGCCATACTTCTGTATTATCTCCTAGAGCAGTGATCGGCAAAGAATGGCTCATGGGTCAAATCTAGCCGACAGTCGGTTTTTGTAAATAAAAGTTTATTGTAACACAACCACACCATTCTTTTTTTCTTTCTGTATTGGCTATAGCTGCTTTCAGGCTACAAAGGCAGAACTCAGTAGTTGCCACAGAGACTGTATGTCCCACAACGGCCCCCAAATTTACTCTCTGGTCCTTTATAGAAAATGTTTGCGACCCCTCTTCTAGATTATTTATGAACTGTGAATTGTTGGCTACATGATGTTAAGACAGATGCTATCATAAGACTTCTTCACAGGTGACAAAATTTTTTAAAGTAAATAAATATGTTGAAATACTAAAAGAAACAAGTTTCCTTTGTAAGCTCTGGGAAACAGAATCATATTCCATTGCTGAAAGAGTTTTGTTTCTTATTTAGTACAATGTCCCATTGTTTTTTTTTTTTTTAATTTTTACAATATATTTTATTTAACTCAGTATATTAAAAATTTGATTTCAACATGAAATAAATATGAAAACTATTAAGATATTTAACATTCTTTTGTTTCTACACAGTATTTAAAATTCAGTGTATATTTTACCCTTACTGTGCATCAGCATTTGGATAGAGCAATGAACCCTTTCCTAAGGAGGGTTGGTAAGACACTTGGGCCAGAAGGAATTTTCCCTAAGGAGTGAGGCATGTGTGCTTTTAGTCTAATCAAGGAAGTCTTAAAAAATCTTAAAGAATGAGTTTTACTCTTAGAAAAGAATCAAAGAGTATATCTAGCACATACTTTGCTAGATATGATTCCTCCACCCAACAAACTGATCACCTACTCTGGGCTGGATCGTGTAAGGGAATCTGGGACTGATTTTACGTTGCTATAGCGATATCTTTATACCCTATTCCCTAACCACATTGGGAGGGAAATTTCCAGGCTCTTTTCTGTCAAAAGACCATTTATGAAGAGAGTTATAGACTATAATACGATACTGGACTGGGTGATGGATGGGCCACTCAGTAGAAGGCACTGAATAAGTTTGTTAAGAGCAGCCTGCAATGAGTATTACAGATACAACCCACCAACTGGTGAAAGCAAATAGACCCCATGGAAGGGACCTTCACCAGTGGAAATCTAGTATAATAAGGAGTAGATGCTAGCATCTAGGACTGGGCAGGATTTGATGTGGAAATGGACATTTCCTTTGCCATCTTCTGATGATGTCTAAATACTATTATTTAACATTTTCTTTTGAAGTAGAAGTGTCCTATATAAGCATCAGTATTTGTTTTCTTGGGATAAATATTCAGACTCAACTACTGAAGATCTCTAACCATGGCTAACTAGGACACAATTCCAAAAGCCACTTATAGCTGGCCCTGGTCATTTAGCAGGAAGGCAATTGTGATCAATTTGACTATTTGCTGTCTCTTAAAATAATACTCTTTCACAAGGTCTTTAGCCAAATCCTCACCTTCTATCCATCCCTAGCCATATCAACCTGAGGACAGCCACATGGCTTTCACCTTTCCTGACTCCACTCCTTTTGTTGAGGGTTTTGCCAACTTGCCTTACCCTGCCTGTCCGCCCAGAGAAACCATGTGCTGGAGTCCTGCTTCAACCTGCTGAGAACCCCTGGAAACACACAGCTTCCATTGCTTGAAGATTCACCTTCATGTCTCTGCCAATTTAATTATGATCCTTGAATTCTATGTTTTATATCCTCAAAAGGTCCTGGCTTCCCTGAGGATCCAGTCATTGGTTAGCCCTGTACCTAGTCTTACCTCTGTCTTTTTATGCAATTACCAATCACTAAAGTTCTGGAAAGATATTCTGCTAAAGATGTTAGGGTTATGGAAGTACATGGAAAGTTTCTTCTTTCCCAGATGATAATCAATTTATCCTGAATGAGGCTTCAAAGTACACTGAAGCTCTTGGCATTGTTTTGGAAATTGAAAATATGATTGATGCCCCTCCTCGTTTCATAGCTTCTATCGCACTTAAACTTCATATAGAGTATACCTTATAGTACCTTGTTCTTTTCTATTTGTTCTGCTTTGTTTTTATCCCTATATTGGTGCTTTTGAGTGCTTCCATCATAGCATTACCAAATGACTTGGCAAATACGGTAACAGGCCTGACTTACTGTGTCCTTCTTGTTGGATCTCCCACTCATCAGGTTTCTGTGCACTCCCTGAGGATCTCTTGCCTCAGTTAGGATTTGGTTGCCTCCATTACAAACTTCCTCTAATGCTAAAACCAAAACTCAGCCAGGATGTACTGATACCACTGAGATTGGAGGTAGGGTCAGTAAATACATGAATATCACCCCTGACAGTTACTGACCTGTAACACCCTTGGGGTCCTGCCTCCATGGCTCAGTCTTTCCCTTGAGACACTCCTAGTTTGGGTCTGATTACAATATACAGAATTCATTCCTGATAATACACTTTAACTATCTGATTAATCAGTTGTTTAAATTGAAATGAGAACTGAAATGTTCATGTACTTGCAGAATTTTTTACTGGGTGCATATAGTTGTCTAATGCATCGTGCAATTTTTCTTTGTGAAATTAACAGGGCCTGGGGGAAAATTCAGTCACTATACTTGACTTTGCATCTGGGGCCTTTCTGGACACTACAGAGTCTCAATCTAGATTTGAAGTTAAAAAGGGGCAGAGCTTATGCATTAAATTCCCTTTGTGTTCTGCTGACTCTGTTCTATTAGTTTAATATGGGCACAAGACTAGGCATGCATCAAAAGTGCTATGGACATTGATACAGTCTGGAGACCAATCTCTTTGTGTATTTTTATCAAATTTAAATAACATACTTAAAAAGAGTGTCTTTTGGATACCCTACCAGATGTATACAAGGCATTATATTAAAAAAATTAAAGAATCTATTCAGGGGTGTTTTTCAAGTGCACTCTACATATGTAATATAAAGCTCAAGAAGCTCTCAGAAAACTCAGTTGCCTCTACAAGAATCATCTGGAATTTAAAACCCTTTAAAAGTAGCTTCCAGAATAGTAGCTTTCATGGGCAACCTAATCAGTCCTTTTACCTTAAATGAATAAGATAATTTGACCTCTGGAATCTAAGAGCCTTGAAGATTGTGCTAGTTTGTTTGCGTGAATTTCCCAGAAACAAAGTTTCTCCATTTTCAAAAGTGTTTGATCATGAAAGCGTATCCATCCTCTTTTTCTTAAGTCTTTGTATATCAAATTTATATTTTTGATCAAAATGGAAAAAGGGCAGAAAAAAGGAGTATTGCACCACCAGCTACATCACAAGCCAGGCTACGCTGGACGCTTCAGTGATTTCCTGGGAGTTCGACATGGAGAAGGATAACAACTTTGGAGAAACAAGGGAGCATTTAGTGCTTTCCTTCTGGGGAAGACAGTGAAGAGCTCTAGAGCTTTCCCCAGCTGGCAGGCACCACAATTCAGCATCTACAAAACACACATCTGGTGATGCTTTTTGGACTACAGGTTTATACACACTGTCTACAGCATTCAAGAGAACACTATTTTTCCAAGTATTACATTTACTGTGGGCAAAAGAGCATGAGTGGCGCGCACCCAATGGTGTGGTAAAATGCCCTGCCAGTTTTGAGTTAATCTGGCCTCCAACTCCCTAATGAGAGGGAATCGCTTAGGCACAAATGAGACATGAGTTATAATTGACTACTGAGTTGGGGTAACATCCTATTCTTATTTCGCTGATGAAAATGACTATTTTTTAACCAGAATATAATTTTAGTTTAAGTTCTGTTTTAAAGTTTAAATAAAATTGAAATAAGCCTTTCAAAGCTGTATATTTGAGTATTTCCACTGTTTGCCAGTAAGATATTTACACATGATATGATGAAATGAGACAATGCATTTGAAACCACCTTTTAAACTGAAAAGCATTTTAAAGCTGTAAGATTCTTTTAGTTACCTTAAAAAAATAATAATACTAGGGCTTCCCTGGTGGCACAGTGGTTGAGAATCTGCCTGCCAATGCAGGGGACATGGGCTCGAGCCCTGGTCTGGGAAGATCCCACATGCCGCAGAGCAACTAGGCCCGTGAGCCACAACTACTGAGCCTGCGCGTCTGGAGCCTATGCTCCGCAACAAGAGAGGCCGCGATAGTGCGAGGCCCGCGCACCGCGATGAAGAGTGGCCCTTGCTTGCCACAACTAGAGAAAGCCCTCGCATAGAAACGAAGACCCAACACAGCCAAAAATAATAAAATAAATAAATAAATTAATTAAAAAAATAATAATAATACTAGATTCCCCATCATGGTATGGTTTGGCCTACTGTACAGTTACTAGAATATTTAATGTGTTTGATGAGTCCAACATATGACCTGGTTGGTGGAGTTATTGTGCTATCATGTTAGATTCTTAAAATAGATTAGAGGGGGGGAAAATGGCTCTTTATTGCATTAGTCATACTCCTGGCAGGAAGCTGGTGGCCCTGTCCAATAGAGTAATTGAGAAAAGTTTAAGGAAGCTTAATGAAAGTAGAAATAGAAAGTTAAGTACCTTCAGGCTAATAGTGGGGAGTTGTTGCCACCCCAGGTCTGAAGGGCAATGGGAGGAAGCAGGTACTAGACCACAGAGATTTTTGGGAGAGGAATGCATCTACTGCCACGTTGCAGAGGGTGCCATGGGAATAAAACCCCAGCCTCCCTCCACTTCCACCCTCTAATCTTTTGCCTGTATCTACTATTGGTTGAACCCAATCTTAAGCCAGAGAACAGGGGAGCCCGTTAATAAAGTTCATAAATGTCAGTCTCTGGAGGCACAGAGTGGGGTGGATGTGACAGGGTAAATAAAGAATATAAAAAATATAGAGAGAACTAAATTCAGTACAAGATGAATTTTTGAAATGACTTTTCTATGTTAAATATGAAAGTGTGTGTTAAAAATGAATTTAATTGATATGAGTGAGGTTCATTCATTCTTTTACTTAGCAAAACTTTAGTGAATACCTACTATATGCTCTGTTCTGTGCTGGGCACTGAGTAAAATGATTTGATAAGATTCCTCGCTTCAAGGATTTTATCATTTCTCTGAAATAGAGGTGTGAGCAATCAACTATTACAACCCCATGCTATAAAAGAGGAAATCAAAGAGACGGGAGGAGAAGGAACTAATAGGAGGCTTCTAGAAGGAAAGACAACATGAGCCAAGTGTTAAGGAAGCATAGGAATTAGACAGTGGACATTGGACAAGTGAAAAAAGTGACAGTATAGGTAGACCAAGTAGAACATGTAAAGATGTTCGGCAGCTCAGTCCAGGAACCTGGAACTTTTTCAATTTTGCTGGAAGGAAGGGAAATAACAAGGCTGGCCTGGATCATTGAGGTGCTTTATTTGATATGTTAGCAGTTGTGTTTTATCTTGAAGTGGATGAGGAGCCAAGAAGAATTTTAATCTAGGAAAAGGCCTGAGAGATTTACATCTGAGAAACATAAGTATGGCGGGTGTACGTTAGACATATGGGAAGGGTGAGAAAATGGAAAGCAATTAAGAGAATACTACAAAATCCAAGAAGAGAAGTGCCAAGGACTTTGTATTAGTCAGAGTTCTCCAGAGAAACTGAACCAATAGGATATAATCTGCAGTTGGCAAGCTGGAGACAGGAGAGCCTATGGTATAGTTCCAGTTCAAAGGCCAGTAGACTTGAGACTCGGAAAGAGACCATGTTTCAGTTTGAGTCCAAAGGCAGGAAAAAAAACAAACAAACAATGTTAGTTTGAAGGCAGCTAGGCAGGAAAAATTCCTTCTTACTCTTGGGAGGATCAGCCTTCTTGCTGTATTCCGGCTTCCAACATTGAATAAGGCCCACCCGCACTAGGGAGGGAAATCTGTTTTACTCAGTCTACTGATTCAATGTTAATTTCATCCAGGAACACTCTCACAGACACACCTAGAAAACTGTTTAGCCAAATGTCCGGGGCACCCCTTGGCCCAGTCAAATTGACACATAAAATTAACCATCACAGGCTTGAAATCAGAACAGTTGTGGTAATGGTACAAAGAGTCTATGTAATAGAAATGGGAGATCAAATGGCTCTCAGAGATGATGGACAAGTGTGATGCCCAAGAGCCTGCCTTGCACACCTGGGTAAAATGTGATATCACTGACTACTGTGAGATGCGCCTGAGGAAGGGTAAATATAGGGAAGTTTGGGTTTGGAAAAACTGAAGTAGTACATGTGAGGTAAACCAGCATGCAGAAGTTTGCACTAAAATAAAGATGTGCTTTACATGGTCATTATAAGCATTCAGACGGACAACTTTTATGTAACCAATTATTATTAGAACCAAATTATAACCATTCAGTATGGGCCTCTTTCACTTGATCAAATATAAGAGAATTTAGAGCACTAAGGTGATCTACATTTCCCTTAGAAAAAGAATAAGTAAAATCAATGTTCCACTTTCCACTTAATATAGTGAATCTATATATAGATTCACTATATTATCAAGACATTAATAGGTTGGTATTGAAGAATTTTAGTTTAATATTTTTATCCGACATTTTTGTTGGATGTTATACTTTTTCTATTTTCTATATCTTTCCATGCAAGTGTTTTGAAACAATAGTAATAACATTGTTTATTTTGAAAACAAATCAATTCAGGTAAATAGCTATTCAATAAAGGAATACAAAAAAAATCCCTTAATTAAATTACCTTTGTTTCAAACTGTTTGTGTCTGTGTAGATAGCTCTTCCATAACCCTGGACCTTGCTACATATAAAATTAATGTATTTTAACATATATTAATTATATTTTGACTAATCACAAACAATAATTATCTAGCTAATTTTTCTTGTGTGGAGCTCCATGAGAGAATATGCTATCTGATTATACCAAAATATGAATACATTCAATATCATTTGCAAAAAATATCATTTTCAATATCATTTGCAAAGGTAGATAAGTTGATATTAGTTGTTTATTCAACACTTAATTGTACAACATATTGTAACTCTAAGGCTCTCTGGGTGCCTCCAACTCCCCCTCATTCTTCAGCTTCCACTCAAGTTCATCCCTTCTGTGGAGACTACCCTGGTTCCTATAGATGTTGCCAAACTTTGTTTGTTTCCAAACTTCTCTAGAACATAATCCACATCAAAAATGTATCATCTTGACTTATTGTTTCTTGTATGTGTTTTAATTTTAACTCTGAAAGCAGACGGTAATATCTTTGAGGTCAGGGCCTAATCTCTCACTTTGAGGTCCATAGCCCCTAGCAACCATTTGATTTTATTTTTTTGTGCTCTGTATATTGGTTGATTTATTTATCCTGAGCCATACATAGGAAAGAATGAAAGAAGGGAAATAAGATAATATTCTATATGTTATTGCCAGATAATTTAAAAGTGAAGCAGAAAGTTAAATTTATTGAACACTTCACAATTTTGTACAAAAGAGAAAATAGATATAATATTCTATATGTTATTGCCAGATAATTTAAAAGTGAAGCAGAAAGTTAAACTTATTGAACACTTCACAATTTTGTACAGAAGAGAAAATAGATAATCTTAGTCAACATTTTAGATCTTAGATCAAGTACCATGTGTGGCAAAATTCTGAGCAGAATTCATGACTTTTAACCTTGGATTATGATTGAAATACATGGCATGATTTTAATATGTGTATGTGTAAATCATTTAAAAGAGAAATAATATAAATAAAGTTAACTTCCTTATTATAGAAAAATTAAAAAGATTTATTTTTAGTCTAAAAATAATAAACTCTCTAACCACACCAAATTTGTTCCTATTTTAAAAAGATAACTGAATAGGTTTATGTAAAACTAATAAACATATTTTTCATTAATGTACTTCCTTTGCAGATTTTGTAGGATATTATGTATTTATATAGCCCCATAGATAATCATTTCTAAACATAAAGCATCTATATTCTCATATTCATTACAAAATGAAAATTCTATAAATTGAATTCCAATTGTTGGTTTTCTTCAGTAGTAAAAATAAAACAAAACAAAACAAAAAAACTGCTTGAAAAGACTAAAGGTTAGGAATTAATCCAGGTCCAGTAAACCAAGATAACAATTTCCTGGTGTGTAAACTTCTTCAGCTCTACTAAGACTGATACTTTGCTTCTACAGGTATGAATATTGATCAATGACATAAATCTCTCTGTGGGACACACCTAAATTCCTTTAAAATTTAAGAAAGCAAATTTATTTCTCATTTTGTTGATATTTTAAAGCATAGTTTTCATTTTAAAATGGCTAGTATTTATCCTTCATTCTCTCTAAAACATTCTAGGATCTTGTCCCAGATGAAATTTTAGGTGAAGGAGATTCTTTTTCACACTCAAACTGTTCTGTTGTTGTTGTCGTTTATAGAAACATTATTTGCAAATAGGACACATGATGGATCCAGAGTAAAATTTAAATACAAATATCTAGGGAGGACTAAGTACCCTACTCCATTCTCACTAATTTTCATTTGTTATTAATCATTAATTAATCTAATCCTTGCCAAAGTTCAACAGAAAACAATCAAGCTCACCTTCACTGGGAAGACCCCATTTATCTTTTCAATTTTTCCTGCTTTCTTTTCCCCTCCTTACCTACAAGAACGATAAAGGGAAAAAAATTCATATCACAGTGTGATGCTGCTGGTGTGTATAAAAAACCCTCGACAGTCATTTTCCCATCAGCGGTTTCCCTGCTGGCCAGCTTCAAAGTCTCTCCCCTTCCCCATCTCCTTAGGTAGCTGGCTGCTAGATGTTTACTGATTAATTTGCATCAAATGTTCTCCTAGCAACCAGTGCTAGGATAGGATTAGATACTTTTGTAAAAGACTGTTTTCTGTTAAAGAAGCTTAGACTTTCTACAACACCATAAACAGAAACTAATAGCCTTTAAGCAAAGCTATGATGTGATTCCTTCATATGTTTAAAAGAAATTTCAGCCAATTGCCTTTTACTGTTGTTTTTACTTGGGAAAATCGCCATTTCTTTGATTTATAAGTTTGCATTTGTGGACACACCCCCAGTTATAACACACATAATCTTGACAGTAGAGGAATATATATTATGTATTTTAAATAAATCCAGAATTTATGTCATTTTGTAATTGTCAGTGTGAGACGTAGAAAACAAATAGGTCTGGTTTCTAATGGCCAGTTTAGTTATATACAGAATATAGTAAATTTTCCTACAGAACACTGTAATTAATTTCATCTTCGAACAAAAATAATATGAAACCCCAAATTTTCAATTAAGGTTTACTTTACTGGGAAGTTAATGTACATATTTCTCTCTACTTCTTAAATAATGTTACTGTGTAAATTCCAATAACAATTACTAATATCAAAGTCCTATTGGATGGAGAGTAAACATAAGAGAAGTTATAACATGTATAATAAATCATCTCAATAACATTAAATAAACTGACCAACAGTATACAATGATTATCTTAACAGGTGGTTGAAACCAGAGGAGGAAATATTTTATTGTGTCACATTAGGATTTTAATCCAGCAGAGAACAATTGCAGATCAATAATAGTTATTAGGTTATTAAGAATAAAAGTGATAATATTTTACAATTAAAAGATCTAAGATTCAAAAATAAAAACCTATAGTTGAATCATTTGGTGAAGATAATAGAATATTTTCCCAGAGGTAAGAATAAAGCAGCCAATCTTTCATAAGAAAAATAAAATTACCAATTCAGCTGTGATGGCTATTACACCTAGAATATAAGAAAGAGTGCCATTTCCACAATTTTTCTTTTTTCACTAATAGTTTATTGTTTTCTATGTAGGTATTTCTTAAACTTTTTGTGTGCTTTTAAGAAATCTGAATCGTAAACACTACCCACTTATCCTGTTTCAAGAGTTTTTATATTGGAAATCTAATTCAAATTTTAGAAATTAGAGTTATAGATACTGCAGTGCTTTAGCATCTTGATAGATCATGGCAAAGCAATGCAATTTTTTACCTTCAGGGTATTAAAGATGTGGAAACTCTTATTTATTGAAGGCCTACTCTGTGCCAGGTGAGCGGCAAGGATTTTTAATACAACACCTCATATAATCCTTCTCAAAACAGTTGAGACATATGTTAATATCCCCAAATTATAGATCTTATCTGAGATTTAGACAAGTTAAACAGCTTGCCAAAAATCCCAGAGTAAGGCAAAGCCAAGAAAGAGCTGCAACTCATGACTGCGGGGCTGAATCTGGTATCTTTCACCACATCAAACTGCCTCCTCGTCATGGAGATGGAGCCATGATTCACCCTTCAAGCACCTGGCACTTTGCTGAGGCCCAAGTTTCCCAAATCACTCACCCAGACTTGGCCTGGACTTTAAAAATACTACTTTCTTCTCTCTGATGGCTTATCAAAACTCACCATTTTCACATAGCAATGGCAAAAGAGTAAACTAAACTACATAGAAATATGAATGACTCAACTCAACTCAAGTGTTTACCTTCAGGTAGAGAATAGAAGGGAATTTGCATGAAGACACTGAGTGTGTGGGTGTAAAAGAAAGATTGTTTCTTGTAAGTTCATGCACACACACACACACACACACACACACTCTCTCTCAAGGTTGCTTTTCTTCTCCCTCTTTGCATAGCCTTGTTTAAGAAATGCTTTGCTAATGAGATTTGAGGGATAGATGTCCTTGATACCCATGCATTGACCTGTCAAAGGGTCCCAGATCAATCCTTTGGGTTAAGCCATTGGCCCTTGTTAAAACCATGGCTATACTTATAATGAAGGAGAAAATGTAGAAAGAGAATAACCTGTTGTTACACTGCTGAGTTTTGATTCCCAGTTGAGTAGCAATGAGCAAGAGATTTAGACAGAAGTTTGGGGAAAAATTTTTTATTACAAATACACCTGTTTAATGATGTCACCTACATCTTGAAAAATACATCATTAAGAAATATGTGCTAAGTGCCTACTTTCAAAACATTGGTGAAAAATAATAGCTAAAACTGCTACAAGAGGATGCAACACTAAAGGATAAAATGATATTTTATATATGCTCTTTGTATCAAACAAATGAAAGGTAAAATTGAAAGCTTATGCTCTATAGAGCTAATATGACACCCTTACTAAAGGTAGAAAGGGAAAATGATACCTAGTGGGAACAGTAAAGGAAATGAAACATAATAAATACTAAAATAAATTCTGAAGAATATACCAAGAATTTGAAAATGTTTAAGAATTCAACAGAGAAAAAATAAGTGGGATACTGCCTTAACTGTTTACGAACATGCAAAAGAGAAAAAAAAATCTCTCTGCAGTGGCCTGGAAGCAGTGGGTTAGAAAAAGTAAATCTTTTTTAAAAGAGACATCCTTGCCACTGTCCCCAACCCATTAGCACAACTGTATGTCAGTTTCATCAGAAATGCTATAGAATGTTAAGCAAATTAAATTTTGCAAAACACTAAAAATGTTTTTACATTAAGAATACTATTTCCTGGACTTCCCGGGTGGTCCAGTGGTCAAGACTCTGTGCTTCCAATGCAGGGGGTGTGAGGGTTTGATACCTGGCCTGGGAACTAAGATCCCACATGCCACGCGGCACGGCCAAAAAAAAAAAAAAAAAATGTATAACTGATTCACTTTGCTGTACACCTGAAACTGACACAACATTGTAAATCAACTATACTCCAATAAAGATTTTTTAAAAAGAATACTATTTCCTTATGCATTCCAATACACTGTTTATACCCAGTGCAGCTATAGCTTAAGGATGACAGTGGCTGGTAAGGTAGCCTTGTCTGTGTATTTCCACAGAAGCCATTCTCACTGAATGATTTCCTTGCACACAAGGAATTCCAGAGCTATTTGATCCAACTCAATGCAGCTCTCCACTCCAGCACCCACATCATTCCCATTTCTCCACTCTAACACCTACATAACTCTCAGTTCTTCACTCCAATTCCTGCCATCATCCTGGTGCCTTCAGCCCATAAGATCAACTCATCCAACAACCCAAACTGGCAACTCTTCTTCTAATCCCACTGTATCTACAAGCATGATAACTTGAGCAAACTCATAAGTACCATCACACCCAAGGGCTGGAAATGGCTTTATATGAAATAATAACTTCCAAAACCCCACTCTCTGATGACAATTCTGCAACCTTTTTACTTCTCTTCTGCATCATTTCAGCTATACCTGGACTTTAAGGTTTCTGATTCCACACTCTCACCCTTTTCTCCCAGTACATTCGCTTCCTCTTGAGTTCCCTACTCTCTATAACGAGTCTCAACATGCTCCGGTTCACCCAGTCCCACCTCTCCCCCTCAGGCCCTGCATCCAAGAAATTCAACCCAACTTTTTTGCTGTTTCCAAAGCTGGGTTGCTCGTGGGGTAGATTGCCTTTACAAATGTAGTCCCTAACTTCAGCCTGGCCCAAGCAGCTGTGACCATCCTTTAATAGTCAATAGTCAGCTGTTTCCTACTCCTCAAAGAACTCATTCAAAATAGTTACTGTTAGCCTCAAAAACTTTACCTCGTGGTTTGCTAGTATATGGTCAACCAACAGCTTTTTGCAAAACAAAGTGAAATAAAACAAGCCCTAATTTGTACAATAGCATTTGCTGATCTTCAAGTCACAGATACTTCCACCAGGGCCCATTTTAAGGCATCAGCAACACCACTAAAAGCAGAGTGGGAAGCAATGTGTGGTAAGTAGCACAGTTTTTATGGCATTCCCAGATACAATATTGTACCTGTGCTCAGACACAATAGATAAATATAATACCAAGAGCACATAAAGTAGAAAGGAAGTGATGAATATTGAGCATTTATTACCTTTATTTTTTACAATAATTCAACTGTAAATTTATGTAATTTGTGTTGTAATAATGGCCATGTTTTACAACTGGTTCATGAAATTCTTAAAAACTCAGAAATTAGCTCTTGCTAGCCCATGCTAGCCAGCGCCAGCACACCTCCCATGGCAAACCTTCATTTCTCTGTGCCAGTGATCCTGCCTCATACTTTACTGAGAAAACAGACTGTACATAATTTTGTTAATTTCTTTCCCCCATATCTACAACTTTCTTTGCAGTTTTCCTCACTCTGACCTTGTTTCTAGCTGTTTCAGAAGTGTCTTTTATTCTGCCCAAGATGTTTACCTTAGTTATGATTTCTTTACCACTAACCCCAGAATTATGTGTCCTTGGTTTTCCCCCTGCCTCCTGTATTTCCAAATACTCTCTCTCCTAGCTCCATTTGTAGACACATATACAAGATCCCCCATCAGTGAAATTAAAAACATCTCTTGACCTCTAGCCCTGTGTCTACTTTTAGCCATCTGCAATTTTTATACCTGCATATCATTTTTTATCAGAGATTTCCTAGGAAGAACAATTCTTTTTTTTTTTCTTAGAGAACATAGCTCATATTTATTTATTTTTAAATTTATTTTTTAACATCTTTATTGGAGTATAATTGCTTTACAATGGTGTGTTAATTTCTACTTTATAACAAAGTGAATAAGCTATACATATACATATATCCCCATATTTCCTCCCTCTTGCATCTCCCTCCCACCCTCCCTATCCCACGCCTCTAGGTGGTCACAGAGCACTGAGTTGATCTCCCTGTGCTATGCGGCTGCTTCCACTAGCTATCTATTTAACATTTGGTAGTATAAATAAGTCCATGCCACTCTCCTACTTCATCACAGCTTACCCTTCCCCCTCCCTGTGTCCTTAAGTCCATTCTCTATGTCTGCATCTTTATTCCTATCCAGCACATAGGTTCTTCAGAACAACTTCAGTTTTTTTTAGATTCCATATATGTGTATTAGCATATGGCATTTGTTTTACTATTTCTGACTTACTTAACTCTGTATGACAGACTCTAGGTCCATCCACCTCACTACAAATAACTCAATTTCATTTCTTTTTATGGCTGAGTAATATTCCACTGTATATATGTGTGACATCTTCTTTATCCATTCATCTGTCAATGGACCCTTAGGTTGCTTCCATGTCCTGGCTATTGTAAATAGAGTTGCAATGAACATTGTGGTACATGACTCTTTCTGAATTATGGTTTTCTCAGGGTATATGCCCAGTAGTGGGATTGCTGGGTCGTATGGTAGTTCTATTTTTAGTTTTTTAAGGAACCTCCATACTGTTCTCCATAGTGTCTGTATCAATTTACATCCCCACCAATAGTGCAAGAGGGTTCCCTTTTCTCCACACATTCTCCAGCATTTATTGTTTGTAGATTTTTTTGATGATGGTCATTCTGACTGGTGTGAGGTGATACCCCGTTGTAGTTTTGATTTGCATTTCTCTAATGATTAGTGATGTTGAGCATCCTTTCATGTGTTTGTTGGCAATCTGTATATCTTCTTTGGAGAAATGTCTGTTTAGGTCTTCTGCCCATTTTTGGATTGGGTTGTTTGTTTTTTTGATATTGAGCTGCATGAACTATTTGTATATTTTGGAGATAATCCTTTGTCAGTTGCTTGATTTGCAAATATTTTCTCCCATTCTGAGGGTTGTCTTTTTGTCTTGTTTATGGTCTCCTTTGTTGTGCAAAAGGTTTTAAGTTTCATTAGGTCCCACCGGTTTATTTTCGTTTTTATTTCCATTTCTCTAGGAAGTCGGTCAAAAAGGATTTTACTGTGATTTATGTCAGAGTGTTCTGCCTATGTTTTCCTCTAAGAGTTTTACAGTGTCTGGCCTTACATTTAAGTCTTTAATCCATTTTGAGTTTATTTTTGTGTATGGTGTTACGGAATGTTCTAATATCATTCTTTTACATGTAGCTGTCCAGTTTTCCCAGCACTACTTACTGAAGAGGCTGTCTTTTCTCCACTATATATTCTTGCCTCCTTTATCAAAAATAAGGTGACCATATGTGCGTGGGTTTATCTCTGGGATTTCTATCCTGGTCCGTGGATCTATACTTCTGTGTTTCTGCCAGTACCATACTGTCTTGATTACTGCAGCTTTATAGTATATTCTGAAGTCAGGGAGCCAGATTCCTCCAGCTCCATTTTTCGTTCTCAAGATTGTTTTACCTCTTCGGGGTCTTTTGTGTTTCCATAAATATTGTGAAATTTTTTGTTCTAGTTCTGTGAAAAATGCCAGTGGTAGTTTGATAGGGATTGCATTGAATCTGTAGATTGCTTTGGGTAGTATAGCCATTTTCACAATGTTGATTCTTCCAATCCAAGAACACGGTATATATCTCCATCTATTTGTATCATCTTTAATTTTTTTCATCAGTGTCTTATAATTTTCTGCATACAGGTCTTTTGTCTCCTTAGGTAGGTTTAATCCTACGTATTTTTTTCTTTTTGTTGCAATGGTAAATGGGAGTGTTTTCTTAATTTCACCTTCAGATTTTTCATCATTAGTGTGTAGGAATGCAAGAGATTTCTGTGCATCAATTTTGTATCCTGCTACTTTACCAAATTCATTGATTAGCTCTAGTAGTTTGCTGGTAGCATCTTTAGAATTCTCTATGTATAGTATCATGTCATTTGCAAGCAGTGACAGCTTTACTTCTTCTTTTCCAATTTCGATTCCTTTTATTTCTTTTTCTTCGCTGATTGCTGTGGCTAAAACTTCCAAAACTATGTTGAATAATAGTGGTGAGAGTGCACAACCATGTCTTGTTCCTGATCTTAGTGAAAATGTCTTCAGTTTTTCACCATTGAGGACGAGGTTGGCTGTGGGTTTGTCATATATGGCCTTTATTATGTTGAGGTAAGCTCTCGCTTTGGCTACTTTATGGAGGGTTTTTATCTAAGTGGGTGCTGAATTTTGTAGAAAGCTTTTTATGCATCTATTGAGACGATCATATGGTTTTTCTCCTTCAATTTGCTAATATGGTTTATCACATTGATTGATTTGCATATATTGAAGACTCCTTGCATTCCTGGGATAAACCCCACTTGATCATGGTGTATGATCCTTTTAATGTGCTGTTGGATTCTGTTTGCTAGTATTTTGTTGAGGATTTTTGCATATATGTTCATGAGTGATATTGGCCTGTAGTTTTCTTTCTTTGTGACACCTTTGTCTGGTTTTGGTATCAGGGTGATGGTGGCCTCATAGAATGAGTTGGGGAGTCTTCCTCCCTCTGCTATATTTTGGAAGAGTTTGAGAAGGATAGGTGTTAGCTCTTCTCTAAATGTTTGATAGACTTCGCCTGTGAAGCCATCTGGTCCTGGGCTTTTGTTTGTTGGAAGATTTTTAATCACAGTCTCAATTTCAGTGCTTGTGATTGGTCTGTTTATATTTTCTATTTCTTCCTGGTTCAGTCTCAGAATGTTGTGCTTTTCTGAGAATTTGTCCATTTCTTCCAGGTTGTTCATTATTTTGGCATATAGGTGCTTGCAGTAGTCTCTCATGATTCTTTGTATTTCTGCAGTGTCAGTTGTTCCTTCTCCTTTTTCATTTCTAATTCTATTGATCTGAGTCTTCTCCTTTTTTTTCTTGATGAGTCTGACTGATGGTTTATCAATTTTGTTTATCTTCTCAAAGAACCAGCTTTTAGTTTTATTGATCTTTGCTATCATTTCCTTCATTTCTCTTTCATTTATTTCTGATCTGATCTTTATGATTTCTTTCCTTCTGCTAACTTTGGGGTTTTTTGTTCTTCTTTCTCGAATTCCTTTAGGTGTAAGGTTAGGTTGTTTATTTGAGATGTTTCTTGTTTCTTGAGGTAGGATTGTATTGCTATAAACTTCCCTCTTAGAACTGCTTTTGCTGCATCTCATAGGTTTTGGGTCATCGTGTTTTCATTGTCATTTGTTTCTAGGCATTTTTTGATTTCCTCTTTGATTTCTTCCATGATCTCTTGGTTATTAAGTATTGTATAGTTTAGCCTCCATGTGTGTGTATTTTTTTACAGATTTTTTCCTGTAACTGATATCTAGTCTCATAGCATTGTGGTCAGAAAAGATACTTGATACGATTTCAATTTTCTTAAGTTTACCAAGGCTTGATATATGACCCACAGTATGATCTATCCTGGAGAATGTTCCATGAGTAGAAAGAAAGTGTATTCTATTGTTTTGGGATGGAATGTGCTATAAATATCAATTAAGTCTATCTTGTTTAATGTATCATTTAAAGCTTGTGTTTCCTTATTTATTTTCACTTTGGATGATCTGTCCATTGGTGAAAGTGGGGTGTTAAAGTCCCCTACTATGATTGTGTTACTGTCGATTTCCCCTTTTATGGCTTTTAGTATTTGCCTTATGTACTGAGGTGCATAAATATTTACAATTGTTATATCTTCTTCTTGGATTGATCCCTTGATCATTATGTGGTGTCCTTCTTTTTCTCTTGTAATAGTCTTTGTTTTAAAGTCTATTTTGTCTGATATGAGAATTGCTACTCCAGCTTTCTTTCTTTTTTAAAAAAAAATATTTATTTATTTATTTATTCATGGCTATGTTGGGTCTTCGTTTCTGTGCGAGGGCTTTCTCTAGTTGTGGCAAGCGGGGGCCACTCTTTATCGCGGTGCACGGGCCTCTCACTATCGCGGCCTCTTTTGTTGCGGAGCACAGGCTCCCAACGCGCAGGCTCAGTAGTTGTGGCTCATGAGCCCAGTTGCTCCGCGGCATGTGGGATCTTCCTATACCAGGGCTTGAACCTGTGTCCCCTGCATTGGCAGGCAGATTCTCAACCACTGCACCACCAGGGAAGCCCCTCCAGCTTTCTTTTGATTTCCATTTGCATGGAATATCTTTTTCCATCTCCTCACTTTCAGTCTGTATGTGTCCCTAAGTCTGGAGTGGGTCTCTTGTAGACAGCATATATATGGGTCTTTTTTGTGTATCCATTCAGCCAGTCTATGTCTTTTGGTTGGAGCATTTAACCCATTTACATTTAAGGTAATTATCGATATTTATGTTCCTATTACCATTTTCTTAATTGTTTTGGGCTTGTTATTGTAGGTCTTTTCCTTCTCTTGTGTTTCCTGCCTACAGAAGTTCCTTTATCATTTCTTGCAAAGCTGGTTTGGTGGTGCTGAGTTCTCTTAACTTTTCCTTTCTGTAAAGGTTTTAATTTCTCTGTCGAATCTGAATGAAATCCTTGTCTGGGTAGAGAAATCTTGGTTGTAGGTTTTTCCCTTTCATCACTTTACACATGTCCTGCCCCTCCCTTCTGGCTTGTAGAGTTCCTGCTGAAAGATCAGCTGTTAACCTTATGAGGATTCCCTTGTATGGTAATTGTTGTTTTTCTCTTGCTGCTTTTAATATTTTTTCTTTGTATTTAATTTTTGACAGTTTGATAAATATATGTCTTGGTGTGTTTCTCCTCAGATGTATCCTGTATGGGATTCGCTGTGCTTCCTGGACTTGACTGACTATTTCCTTTCCCATATTAGGGAAGTATTCAACTATAATCTCTTCAAATAGTTTTGCAGTCCGTTTCTTTTTCTCTTCTTCTACTGGGACCCCTATAATTTGAATGTTGGTGCATTTAATGTTGTCCCAGAGGTCTCTAAGACTGTCCTCAATTCTTTTCATTCTTTTTTCTTTATTCTGCTCTGTAGTAGTTTTTTCCATTATTTTATCTTCCGGGTCACTTATCCGTGTTCTTCTGCCTCAGTTTTTCTGCTATTGATTCCTTCTAGAGGATTTTTAATATCATTTATTGTGTTATTCATCATTGTTTGTTTGCTCTTTCGTTCTTCTAGGTCCTTGTTAAACGTTTCTTGTATTTTCTCCATTCTATATCCAAGATTTTGGATCATCTTGTCTATCATTACTCTGAATTCTTTTTTCAGGTAGACTGCCTATTTCCTCTTCATTTGTTTGTCCTGGTGGGTTTTTACTTGCTCCTTCATCTGCTGTGTGTTATTCTGTCTTCTCATTTTGCTTAACTTACTGTGTTTGGGGTCTTCTTTTAGCAGGCTGCAGGTTTGTAGTTCCCATTGTTTTTGGTGTCTGTCCCCAGTGGCTAAGGTTGGTTCACTGGGTTGTGTAGACTTCCTGGTTGGGCGGAACTAGTGCCTGTGTTCTGGTGGATGAGGCTGGATCTTTTCTTTCTGATGGGCAGGACCACGTCTGGTGGTGTGTTTTGGAGTGTCTGTGACCTTATTATGATTTTAGGCAGCCCCTCTGCTAATGGGTGGGGTTGTGTTCCTGTCTTGCTAGTTGTTTGGCATAGGGTGTCCAGCACTGTAGCTTGCTGGTTGTTGAGTGGAGCTGGGTCTTAGCATTGAGATGGAGATCTCTGGGAGAGCTTTCGCCGTTTGATATTACGTGGAGCCGGGAGGTCTCTGGTAGACCAATGTCCTGAACTCAGCTCTCCCACCTCAGAGGCACAGGCCTGAAACCTGGCTGGAGCACCAAGACCCTGTTAGGCACAGGGCATTGCTCCCAAAGTCCACCACCTCAATTTTGGGATGATTCATTGTCTCTTCAGGTATTCCAGAGATACAGGGTACATCAAGTTGATTGTGGAGATTTAATCCGCTGCTCCTGAGGCTGCTGGGAGAAATTTCCCTTTCTCTTCTTTGTTCGCACAGCTCCTGGGGTTCAGCTTTGGATTTGGACCCACCTGTGCGTGTAGGTCGCCTGAGCGTGTCTGTTCTTCGCTCATACAGGACGGGATTAAAGGAGCAGCTGATTCGTGGGCTCTGGCTCACTCAGGCCGCGGGGAGGGAGGGGTACGGATGCAGGGCGAGCCTGCAGCGGCAGAGGCCGGAGTGACGTTGCACCAGCCTGAGGCGCGCCGTGCGTTCTCCCGGGGAAGTTGTCCCTGGATCACGGGACCCTGGCAGTGGCGAGCTGCACCGGCTCTCGGGAGGGGTGGTGTGGAGAGTGACCTGTGCTTGCACACAGGCTTCTTGGTGGCGGCACCAGTAGCCTTAGCGTCTCATGCCCGTCTCTGGGGTCTTCACTGATAGCCGCGGTTCGCGTCTGTCTCTGGATCTTGTTTAGGTGGTGCTCTGAATCCCCTCTCCTCATGCCTCCCAAAACAATGGTCTCTTGCCTCTTAGGCAGTTCCAGACTTTGTCCCAGACTCCCTCCCGGCTAGCTGTGGTGCACTAGCCCTCTTCAGGCTGTGTTCATGCAGGCAGCCCCACTCCTCTCCCTGGGATCTGACTGAAGCCCGAGCCTCAGCTCCCAGCCCCCGCCCGTCCCGGCGGGTGAGCAGACAAGCCTCTTGGGCTGGTGAGTGCTGGTCGGCACCGGTCCTCTCTGCGGGAATCTCTCCGCTTTGCCCTCCGCACCCCTGTTGCTGTGCTCTCCTCCGTGGCTCTGAAGCTTCCCCCCAGCCACCCGCCGTCTCCGCCAGTGAAGGGGTTTCATAGGGTGTGGAAACTTTTCCTCCTTTATAGCTCCTTCCCAGAGGTGCAGGTGCCATCTCTTTTCTTTTGTCTCTGTTTTTTCTTTTTTCTTTTGCCCTACCCAGGTACGAGGGTAGTTTCTTGCCATTTGGGAAGTCTGAGGTCTTCTGCCAGCATTCAGTAGGTGTTCTGTAGGAGTTGTTCCACGTGTAGATGTATTTCTGATGTACTTGTGGGGAGGAAGGTGATCTCCACGTCTTACTCCTCCGCCATCCTGAAGGTTTCCTCTGGAAGAATAATTCTTACTAGCAGTTTCTATATCCTTATCCTTGTTTTTTATTTTTTTCTAATATGTTACAACATTACTTTAAGGAAAAGTCATGAATCTCTTCCAAAATGTCAAACTTCAATGATTATTTTCCAATTCTCAGATTTTTAAAAAATTCTTTCAGCATTTGTCCCAGTTTTACATTCCTTCTTAAATTTTCTCTCCCCTGACTGCTGTGTGGTCTTTGACAATCTGTAAACCTGTGAGAAAATGGACAGGGCATCCATCCATGAGCATCCCTGCAAGGACCACCTGATCAATCTGGTCTCCATGCAGCTGGGAAGATGATGACAAGGAACACTAATTATTATTGCAGCGGAGGCTGGGAGAGCCTTAGCCTTTACAGATGTAGGGAGCAGAGAAGCTCTTTCCTGTTACCTTGAGAGGGGATGATCACTTGGCAAAACATCTGGCTCCTATGTCTGTCCTCACTTATGGGATAGCTGCTGCTTATTGCATCCTAGCAGTTGGACCTAGGACACAGTATATATAGAGAAGAAAGCAACACATCTAAGGAGACCCACAAGAAGGGGGAGATATGCAGAATACTCAAAACAGGTGACTCCTTTGAAACAGAATTGAGGTGGAAGCAAAAACACAGCTTGAATAAAAAATAAGATCACTCAAGCAGATTCAGACTTAATATTTGTGTACACACACACACTTTGGACAACGCATGTTTCCAAAACATTGGTGATCTGGAATTAGCTCAGTAGCTCAGTTTTCCTTCTCTAAACCTAACCCAGGAGATGTCTCAGAAGGAACAGGGATGGTGATGGATCCTGAAGCTTATTCTGAAAACTGTGAGAAATCCTGGGGAAGATAAAAGGTGGTTGGGTTTTAATACCAGAGAAAATCAGTAACTTCAAATAAGAGAGGGCCACATAGCAAAGACTCACATGAATGGCAAACATCAGAAAGATAACATTAAATGCTCCCCCAAGTTAGAGAATAGGAAAGTATTAAGTGTTGGTAGGAGGGTAAATGCTGGTCTAGAGAGCAATCTAGCAGTCTTTAATGAAATCAAGTATTTAAATAAATACCAAATGACTCCTCAATTCTGCTTCTGAGTAGATCGGGGCCACAGAATACAGTAGTTTGTGTGCTGTGCAATTTCAAGGAGTATATTTCACATGCAAATATGTATTACATGTAAATATACCTGAATTTTACAGAGATACACAGTTCAAACCAATGTTAAGTTGTTCAATTTATAACTAATTAAAAGATAGAATGAATGTGTGAAAAAATCTTTTGATAGAAAATACATATAATTAATTGAAATAGTTGTTATATCCATTCCTGATAAAATACTAAGAATTTTTTATGTCTAACCTATATTGTCAATGACAGTTAGAAATCTTTAATAATATATGGAGGCAACAAAAGAGATAATTTTTTTCAACCAGATATATTGTACATAAAATAGTATCCTTTCTTATCTTGTTTCTTGAATTGTTTTGAGCTATCAATGAGATTTTTTTCCCCTGACTTCTCATAATTCAATATCTGGAATCCACAAAAATAGCTGTTTCCATCTGTTCCTCTCAGAGTAATCAATATTTAGTTAAGTTAATGCATAATAATGAATACAAATCTCCCAGAACGTGCTTTGTCAAATTTTGGTATATAATTTTGTCCAGGATCAGGACCTTGACAGAAGGGTATCTGCATTTTCATTTTATTTTACAAGGGATGTGGGAATGCTGAATATCTACTTTCTACTTTTTCCCCCATATTATTGCTTTGTAAAGGGAAGCATTCTGCCACAGTGAAATAGACATGTGTTTCAGAAAATTCTCCCTTTAGGCCCAAACATGGGCTAACTTCAATAAATGAAAGTGGTATAGTTTACAAAATTGGTTTCTCACTAAGTACTTGAGTTGAATCAGCTTTTTAGATGCCTCCAAATTTGTAAGGGAAGCAAAAGAAAAAGCTTTCCTCCAGCATCAAGAAAACACTTTACCACAGATAACTGTCCCATTTAATTTGCATTCGAATGCATACCAAACTGAAAAATAGCAACACTCAGGAGACCAAACCAATGGAAGACTTCCTATCAAGTAATAAAGTGATAGGTGAACAGGGAAAGAGGAAGAAGGGCTGGACGGAACCACTTAGTGGGGTAGGTAGGTTGGTTGCATATTCCCAAGTTCAAGTTATTAACCTTTCTTCCTGTCTTACTACCAGCTCCTCTTCTGCCAGGAAAAAAAAAAAAATCCAGACAGTCTAAGAAATCAGCTGACAAACCTCATTATTGATGGCATCAGGTGGTAGATCAATGCCAGAGGAAAATCAATCGTAAAAATATTTTTCAGTGGTGCATACAGATGAAGAGCCACAGCAGCGTTTCTTGATGGAAACCACGAAAGTCTGCAGCCACCCCTGAGAGTCACTGCTTCATAGGAGGCAAGAACTTATCTGGTGCTCTAGGGATACTAATTTGCCCCATATGATTTCCTCTGTTGTAGAGTGTGTAACTATTTGCCATGAAAAGAAAAGAAAACAGAGTGTGGAGATTCCACTGAAAGTACAATGTAATTTCTCATATAGTATTTTGTTTTATGGGTATTTACTATATATATGGCTACTTAATAAATTTAAAGATCAGAAAGTTTAAGAGCTAGAAAGCATGCCTAAACTAAAGAGCATGTCAGTTTTACATTTGGAGAGAAAATAATTGTGAAAATAATTTTCTTACAGAAAAAGAAAAAGTTCTAGAAAAATTCCATGTCTAAGGATGCTTATTTAAGCATGGGAGAATGGTAGTGAAGCAATTTTAAAGAATCACCCCGATTTATGGCCTCTGGTACCAAAATATCCTTACACTGCATAACAATATTTTTTCTAAATCATAGACCAGATCCAATGAGAGGACTCCTACCCCAAAGCTTGTGGATCCTATGCAGAAGTTATTAGACTAAGATAACTGGGTGAAATGGAGAGTTGGTGAAAGCGTATCACTAGAGTCAGGTTTACTCTGTGGTAAATGAAACATAACTTTAGGTCCTAATTCGTACAAGTGTCTTTCAAGGCTCTGGGAGGATCTAAAAATCTTGTATACATTATTGTAAACTCCCCCTTTCCCAAAATTGTATAAGTTTTCAGCAGTCAAAAAATTGGATTTGCCTTTGGGTGTTACCCAGTCGAAGTTCACAGAGATGAACACGTTCCTTAGTAAACAGAGGAGTACCTATTGTTCTGCCAGGACTGCATCCTCATCAGAAGTGAAAAACTATCTTTTTGAGATAGGCTATATGACTTTCACCAAGGAGATGGAATGCAGAATCTCATTTCAAGGTAAAAATAGGATTCTACCAAGCCTTCATTTACCTCTCAGAGGAAATAAAGTATAGTTTACTAAGTATTATTGCTGTAATTTGTAAACTTCATAACTTCTCTCTTTTTTTTTTTGTATTATACATAGCCTGTTTTCACATAGTGATTTACAGTAAAATGCCCAAAGTTGTCTTTAAGGCTGTGAAGAGCCCAGTCTTGGATGAGCAGGACTAGAAAAGGCAGTGATAGAAACTTAAAGGAGAAAAATAAACTGATGAAGTCCAAGGATCTATAAGAAGATGGAAGCAAGGTCAGAGAAAGAACAGTCAGAGCAGCTGAAAAGCCTTGAACCATCATGGATACTTTCTCTAACACCTCATACTTAGGTTGACCCATCAAGAAATCTCATTGGCTCTTACTCTAAAATATTTCCAGAGCATATTCTCTTGTCACCTATTCTAGCACTACCAAGATGCTCCAAGCCATTATCCTTTCTTGTCTAATTATTTCAGCAGTCTCCTAACTACCCTCCCTAATTCTACCCTCACCCCCTGCTTATTCTCTGCATAGCAGTCAGCGAGATCCTTTTAAAATAGAAGTCAGATCACACTATTCTCTGCTCAGATTAAAATCTAGTCCTAAAAATGGCCCACAAGGTCCTCTGTGATCTTCATATCCAACTGCACTCCTCTATCATCTTTCTGCCTTACTTTTTATTTTTTCTTCCCTGATTACTGTGCTCCAGCAATACTGGCCTCCTTGCTGCTCCTTGACCACATCAGGCACACTTCTACCTCAGGGCCTTTCCACTTGCTGTTTTCCTCAGATATCCACATGGGTTACTTCCATCCTCCTTCAGGTTTGGCTTACATGTTACCTTTTAACCAACACCCCCTTTAGCCATAGTATCTTAAATTCCTTTCAGCATTGCCCAGCTCTCTTCCTTGATTTATTTTTCACATTAGCATTTACTGTCATCTATAACTGCATTTTATTTTACTTAATGTTTGCTCACTGTCTGCTACTCCACACCAGGTTGTGAGGTCCATGAGGGCAAGGCTTTTGTCTTTTGCTTACTAATCACTTCCTGATACCTAGAACGGGATGGGAATTTAGTAACTGTTCAATAAACCCTTGTGGAAAAAATGAATAAGTAAATGAATGACAGCAATAGAACAATGCATGTGGGACTCTCAATTAGTTTCCTATTGTCTTCAGTATGAGCTTAAATTATTTCGCAAGGCATTAAAAGTCCTTCATAATGTGCCCTTAACTGATTTTTCCAGACTCATTGCTTATCATTCCCTCTCTATACTCTGCCATCCAGTCTGGAAAAGCTATCTATCCATTGTTTCCTTAACACACCAGACACTTTCATGCCTCATTCTCTTGTTCATGCTGTGTCTCTGCCCAGAAAGTCTCTTTTTATCTTCCCTTCATTTTTTCCCTAGCTAACCCCTGCACATCTCTAGAGAACTAATTCCAATGCCTTTTCCCTCTGCGAAGTCATCTGTGACTCCTCTCCACAGAATTAATTAACCCCCACACAATGCTCCCAGAGTAGATCTTATTTGTCTCTTTTAAAACAATCAAATTATATCACGGCTATTTATAACCCCAGCATGGCATACAGTGTCTGACACATAATAAATATTTGAAGAATCAATCAATATATAAAAGCTCCATCTTTCTAGTCCCAAGACATCATGTTAATCCATAGTATTTCACCACTGACTTCTTGCCAACCTGGATATAACCATATTATTGTTGTGGTTCTTGATAATTAATATCCATTAAATGCTTACTACATGCCTTATACTGTTTCAAACACTTTACAAACCTGATTTTACATTATCATAAGTGCTTGCTTTATCAGTCCTAGTCTTATCTGATATTAGAGTTGAGGAAACTGAGTCAGAGACAGTTAATAAAGATCTGCTTCCTGAATATGTGCTCTTGGCCACAAAACTGTAGAATATCCCAGTTAATGGCTTATCCAGAAAGCCTGTGCTGAGTAAGAAACTATCCAAATATACCACATCTTTCACTTTCTGAGTGCCATTAGTACAACATATCTTCACAGGGCATATAAACTCATTGGACTAAATAGTGATCCATTGAAAATATCTGAATGATTCGCTAAAATGAGTATAAAATTCAGGAAGATTTATGGAATTAACCAATGAAATAGTAGATATTTTCATAAATGATGAAAGAATGGAATGGATTTCTACTCTAAAAGAATGGATTTCTACTCTATCCTGTGAGTAGAAATTTTTATACAAGAAATTCCCATTCCTACACAAAAACAATTAGCTCCAAAAAAAATTGAGAATTTTTATCACTGTTCCTATTCAAGCTTCTTACTAGCCATCACCACCTTAACAGCCCTTATTGATCTCAAATAACTTTTCAGAAGGGAGGGTAAAAAAATCCAAAACAAAACCAGCACCATGAAACAGGGTGATGTATTGATGTATATATTAAGGGAGTTCTAGAATGAAAAGGGAATATTATCACTTTTTTCAGTAGTTCAAAGACAGTCCTATATTTAAATTCCATTTTAAGGGGCAATAAAACTAGAGTTTAAAAAGTTAGTTGGGAATTCCAGTTTCCAGTCCAGCATGTAACTTGAAAGCCATCACTCCATCCTAACAACAAGTAAATATCTGACCAAACTGAAAAATCAACAACCTTTCCCAGACATGTCAGAGAAGTGAAGTCACAGAGAAAACTACTGCCCCTGAAATGGGAGAGAAACTATACAAGCAATGAGAGTAGAGTGAAATATTCAAAGTGCTGAGAGAAAAAAAAAACAAAACACAACACCAACCCAGAATACTGTACCCTGAGAAATTATCCTTCAAAGGTGAAGGAGAAATAAAAACTTTCTCAGGCAGACAAAAATTGAGGAAATTTGTTGCCAGTACACTTGCCTTGCAAGGAATGTAAAAAGAAGATCTTCAGTGAGAAAGAAAATGATGTAGGTCAGAAACTCAGATCTACATAAAGAAAGGAAGAGCATTAAAGAAAGAATAAGTGGAAGTAAAACAAAAACTTTTATTTCTCAAGTTCTTAATTGATCTATTTGTTCAAAATAATAATATCAACAATTATGTATCCATATATACGTGTGTGTATGAGATATATGTATATATTTATTTTATATATATATGTGTGTGTGTATATATATATATATATATGTATTTTCCACATATATATGCTGTGTAAAATGGAATGAATGACTGCAAGGACACAAAAGACAGGAGGAAGGACTTAAAAATAATTTGTTATTATAAAGGAGCTCACACTACACTTGAAGTGGTATAGTGCCATTTGAAAGTAGACTTAGATTAGTTGTAAATGTATCTTGCCAATGCTAGGTGAACCTTCAAAAAAAAGTTTAAAAAGAAGTATAAGTGATTGACTAAAGAAGAGAAAAATAAAACCACATAAAATTAAAACCACATAAGGCAGAAAAATAGTGAAAGACAAAAACAGGAGCAAAGAACAAGGGCAACAAATAAAAAAAAAACAATAAAAATATGGTAGATATTAATCCACCTTTATCAATACCCACTTTAGAGATCAATGGTCTAAATACACCAATTAAAAGATAAAGATTTTCAAAGTGGATCAAAAACTAGATCCTATTATATGTGGTCTATAAGAAACTCACTTTAAGTATGGGGACACATACAGATTAAAAGTAAATGAGGAGAAAGCCACACCAGTTTTAACACTAATTAAAAGAAAGGAGGTAGTTGAATTAACTTCAGACAAAGCAGATTTTGGAGGAAAGAAAGTTATCAAGGATAAAAAGGGGCATTAAATAATGACAAAGGATCAATGGTACAAGAAGACATAACAATCCTCAATATGCATGCACCTAAAAACAGGGCATTGAAATATGTGAGGCAAAATATTTTGAAGTAAACAAACATGAAAACATAACCTAACGAAATTTGTAGAGTGCAGTGAAAACAGTGCTTAGAGGGAAATTTATAGCATTGAGTGCATATATTAGAAAAAAAGAAAGATTTAAAATCAATAATCTAAGATTCCAATTTAGGAAACTAGAAATATAGTAAATTAATTCCAAAATAAGCAGAACAAAAATAATAAAAATTAGAACAGAAATCAATGAAATTGAAAACGAGAAGTCAACAGAGAAAAGCAACAAAACCAAAAGGCAGTTCTTTGGAAAGATCAATAAATTAAAGAACCTCTTGCCAGTCTACCTAGGAAAAAAGACAGAAGACAGAAATTACTAATATCAGAAAGAAAAGAGGACATCAGTACTGATCCTATGCACATTAAAAGGATAATAAAGGAATATTTTGGACAACTCCATGTTCCCAAATTAGATAACTTAGATGAAATGGACCAATTCCTTGAAAAACACAATCTGCCAAAATTTACACAAGAAGAAATAACAGTGTGAATAAGTTTATATTAATTAAAGAAATTAAATCAATAATTAATATCCCCTCAAAATAGAAAGCAAGAGGCCCAGATGGGTTCAATGATTAATTCTACAAACAATCAAAGAAGAAATTATACCAATTGTCTACAATCTCTTCCAGAAGATAAAAGCAGAGGAATTACTTCCCAACTCATTCTATGAGGCCAGCATTACTCTAATACTAGAACTAGAGAATGACACTACAAGAAAACTACAAATGAATATCACTTATGAACATCAATGTAAATATCTCACAAAATATTAGAAAACCCAATTAAATAATGTATAAAAATAATTACACACCACAACCAAGTTGAATTTATCCCAGGTATATAAGCCTGGGTCAACATTTGAAAATCAATTAATGCAATCCATCACATCAACAGGTGAAAGAAGAAAAATCACATGATCATATCAATAGGTGCAGAAAAAGCATTCAAGAAAAGGCAACATGCATTCATGATAAAAACTCTCACCAAAATAGGTACAGAGGACAGCTTCCTCAATTCGATAAAGAACATCAACAAGAAACCTGCAGCTAACATAATAGTTATTGGTGAGAAACTCAACATTTTTCCAGTAAAATCAGGAACAAAGCAAAAATATTCCCTCTTACCACTCCTTTTCAACATTGTACTGGAAGTCCTAATTAATGCAATAAGGCAAGAAAAGGAAATAAAAGGTATACAAATTGTGAAGACCAAAATAAAACTGGATTTTTTCACAGACGACAGGATCATCTATACAGAAAATCCTTGTTAAAAACAAAAAAGCAAACAAAAAAACCTCCTGGAACTAAAAAAGTGATCATGGTAAGGTTGGAGGATACACGGTTAATATACAAAAGTCATTTGATTTCCTAGATACCAGCAATGAACAAGTGGAATCTGAAATTGAAAACACAATACCATTTACATTAGCATCTCCCAAAATGAAGTATTTAGGTATAAATCTAACAAAATAAGTACAAGACCTATATATAGAAAACTACAAAACTCCGATGAAAGAAATCAAAGTAACTAAGTAATTGGTGTGATATTCAATGTTCATATATAGGAAAACTCCATATTGGCAAGAAGTCAGTTATTTCCAACTTGACCTGCAGACTCAAAATAATTCCAATCCAAATCCCAGCAAGTTATTTGGTGGATATCAATAAACAAATTATAAAATTTTATGGAGAGGCAAAAACTCAGAATAGCCAACACAATGTTGAAGGAAAAGAACAAAGTCATTAGATTGACACTATCCAACTTTAAGACTTACTATAAACCATTTACATTAGCACAGTAATCAAGACTATGCCATATCATTGAAACAATAGACAAATAGATTAATGGCACAGCATAGAGAGCCCAAAAATAGGCCCACACAAATATAGTCAAATTTACAAAGGAGCAAAAGCTTTATAGTTGAAATAATCTTTTCAATAATGGTGTTAGAACAACTAGAAATCCACATGCAAAAAAAAAAAAAAAAATGCATCTAGACCTAGATGTTATACCCTTTACAAAAATTAACTCAGCTGCATCATATACCTAAACGTAAAATGCAGAACTATAAAATTCTTAGAAGACGACATAAGAGAATACCTAAATGACCACAGGTATGTGATGACTTTTTAGATACAACATCAAAGAAATAATCCATGAAAGAAGGCATTGATAAGATGAACTTCATTAAAATTAAAACTTCTACTTTGTAATAAACATTGTCAAGGGAATGAGAAAAAAAACCACAGGTTGGGAGGAAATATTTGCAAAAGTCTGATAAAGAACTATTATGCAAAATATACAAAGGACTAAAAACTCAACAATAAGAAAACGAACAATTCAATTAAAAAATGGGCTAAAGACCTGAACAGGCACATCACCAAAGAAGATATACAGATGGCAAATACACATGTGAAAAGATAGTCCACATAACACGTACTTAAAAAAACAACAATGATATACTACTACACGTCTTTTAGAATGGTCAAATCCAAAACACTAATAGCACCAAATGCTGGTGAGGATGTGGAGCAACAGGAACCTTCATTCATTGGTGATGGGAATGCAAAATGTTACAGCCGCTATGGAAGACATCTTGGAAATTTCTTACAAAACTAAACATAGTCCTACCATATGATTCATCAATTGTGCTCCTTGGTATTTAACCTAAAGGACCTGAAAACTTATGTCCACCCAAAACCCTTCACATGGATGTTTATAGCAGCTTAACTCATAACTGTCAAAATTTTGAGGCAACCAAGATGTCCTTCAGTAGGTGAATGTGTAGATAAACTGTGGTACATCCAGACAGTGAAATATTATTCAGTGCTAAAAATAAACGAGCTAACAAGCCATGAAAAGCTACGGAGGAAACATGAACACATATCACTAAGTAAAGGAAGTCAATCTGAAAAGGCTACATACTTTAGGATTCCAATTGTATGACATTCTGGGAAAGGCAAAACTATAGAAACAGTAAAAGGATCAGTAGTTGCCAGTGGTTAGGGGTTAGGTAGGGGGTGAATAGGTACGGCAGAGAGGATTTTTAGGGCAGTGAAACTATTCTATATTATTCTATAATGGTGGATACACATCATTATACATTTTCCAAAACCCACTGAAACATACAAGATAAAGAGTGAACTCCAATGCAAACTATGGACTTGGGTGATAATGATGTGTCATGTAGGTCCACTGATTGTAACAATGCACCACTCTGGTAGAAGATGAGGTAGGCTGTGCATGTATTGGGGGACAGAGGGTATATGAAAAATCTCTGTATCTTCCATCTAGTTTTTCTCTGAACCTTAAACTGCTTTAGAAAATAAAGGTTTTTTTTTTTTTAAGTTAGCTCTTCAGTACCAGTTTTTATATATAAAATTCACAGTTTTCACTTTACAACTAAATGCCTGCTTTAAAAATAATCAAAAGAAATAGTTGGACTTTTTAAAGGCTTTCTTCCTATACCCATTAATTCATACTTTTATTAAATGTTTTGTTTAGGATTAAATCTCTTTTACAATAACTGTATTTAGGTGTCACCCTATTTGAACCAGAACTCTTTCTCTGTCTCCCTCTTTGAGCCTGACAAAAGACATTTAAGTAAATCAGAGTGTATAGAGTACATTTTTAAAAGTGAGGAGAAGCCTTTGCTTCTCTTCAATCTCTTCTAAAGTGGCTATTAAAAAAAAATAACTAGGATGAAGGAAAAAATTGTCTATATTTCAAATTCTTAACTCTTAAAAAGATAAAGATAAACTTTTGGATCCCTCTTCGTGGCAAAAAGTGGCTGGGCAGCACCTCTCTGGGTTGTATGGATTTTGGATTATGTCATAAAAGATGACATTTTCTTGATGGAGGTGAAAGGTGGAACTAACCTAGGAGATGAACTCATGGGTAATTCTGTAGATAAACACTTTCAGAGTAGAACTGTAAATGTAATTTTCGGATGAAAACCTAGTTTTTTTGTTTGTTTGTTTGTTTGTTTGTTTTTAAGCCTTCCAATCAAAAGTCATCTGAAAACTTCTGGCAAATGAATCTGGAAGATTAGGAAGAATTGCAAGAGATTTGAAAGGAACATTGTATTGGAAAAGATTTAGAATTATTCTCCAATAGACTTTTCCCTTCCTGTCTTTACCAATCTGGCTTACACAGTGCCTCAGAGAAATATTTCCAATCCGTAATAATGAACAGGAAACTACAATTTAGCACGACTCAGGTCAAAGTTCAGAACTAAGCCCAGAAAGCTGTTTACATTCCTTTGTGGTAAAATCTGGATTCATATACTCTGCTTTAGGAAAAGTTCTGGTTACTGTGATTTAAAATATCTATTGGGAGACAGATGTTTGTAGCAAATGATATCTGCTTTATAAATGTTGTAAATACTGTCTCCCCAATCACGTCTACCACCACTAGCACCCAATTTTTTTAAGTTAGATAAAGCCATAGTCATTTGTGAAGGGTGTCCATGATGGCACAAATGTAGAAGTTATACTTCTTCCACTGTTTATCTTTCTATGTACACAGTTCATTTCTTTCATAAAATATGTTAACCATAAAAAAAGAATGAGAAGAGTCTCTTTGCAACTAATTATTCATTTTAAACACACACACACACAATATAGCAAAAAAACATCAAAATCAGTGTTTCATTTCAGTGGCTTTCTAGACACCCTAAGGAATCCACTCTACTGCATCTTGAAGAAGTCTTCACTCTCAAATTGGAGAGCTACTTATGGAGAAGCACAAGAATTATAAGGGGTTAAAACTGGTCACCATGAGAACAAACAGATATCTGCAGGAATGTGTTTTTTTGCTCCCAAGATCCAACTAGACCATCCCTATTGATCCTGAAGGCAGTTAATCAGACTACAAAATTTTTACTTAGTTCTGGACATGTACGTTGGCTTAATAACACAATATCTTGCTTTTCAACAATACTTTATATAATATCCTTTTTTTTTCCATATTGGTTGTTTTCCCAGCTATGACATATCTGGTTCATTTTTGTTTACATTTACTGAAAGAGGTACCACTAGAGTGGGCCTTTTTAAAGAAAGTCTTATCATTTAGAGTCACAGCAAACCCATTAACATTTCCAAATTAATTATGATCTGAAATGATCTTTATGGCTTGCGTACTATGACTGGTATTTCTTTTTGCTGATACTGATTTCCACAACTACTAAATGTGCCAATTAAAGTGGTTAGGGGATGTATAAGGAATCATATAAATTAAATAACAAAATATAAAAGATTATTTTCTTAATCTTCAGGAAAAAGATGCAATGTATATTTTGATAAAAACTTCACCAAGAAAACAGGTTGCAATATTATTTTTGTTTACTTTAAGTTGTCAGTCATTGAAATTCAATAATGATTATAAAATCATTTACCAATCCAACCAGACTTCCAAGATTTTCAATGGAGAAAAGAAAAATTACCATCTGCAAGTTCCTGTGATAGGCAAATCTCATTTGCAAAGCAACACGAGAATGTTTATTTGGTGAGATTGATTAAAAGCATAAATATTCATCAACTCTTCCATTTCATTCCTTTCTCTTCTTTTATTCTGCTAGCAACACTGACAGGCAAGGTCCTATAGTATAATACTTACTTAATCAAGTGCAAGCAGAAGTATACCTAACTTTATAACCATTGAGAAAGTTATTCAAAAAGCTAGAACAGAGACTAATATCTTGAAATTCTTTTTTCATTCTTTATGGATAAGGTACTACAACAAAAATGAATCTTATATCCCATGATAGAGCATTTTCCCTTTGTTTAAACAGGAAATAGTTATCAACTCAAGTTTCAAATTATTTTAACTTTTTTCTATCAATTTTACTGCAGACACTGAGATCATAGAGGTGTGACTAAGGAATTACATCTTCAGTTCCCTTCCAACAAGGTGACCACTTGCAAGAACTCCAATTCTCAGAAACAGTGACTCATACCCTGATCAAGCTCATTAAAGGTCATCTAAGTAATGCCAGGAAAGGATGTGTCTCCTTGCCAAGGCTTCTCTTCCCAGTTTATAAGTGGAAACAGTGTTCATGCTTCAAATGAGCACATATAGTTTTATTTACAAACTTTAGTGTTTCAGCCAGCCATCGGATTGATATTACTAATGAAGTATTCTGAACTAGCTCAGCAGCACCCGGAACATCAAGACATTGAGATTTGTGGCAGTCACAGCACTGAAATTAGATGGGCATCTGGTGTGACATAGGGCTAGAAGCAAAAAATTATTATATTATACAATAATCATATTCTAATGCTTATTTTAACGTTTCCTGAAGTGAATGACAAGAGTAGAATATCATTAACAAGGCTCTACAATTTAACACAGCAACACTCTTGAAAAGAAAAGAACATTGGCTTTTGTCATAATTCCATTAAGTAAACCAATTTGAATGACTGATGAATGGCACTTTACTACTTTCCCGTCTGTAAATTTTAGCAGCATGGTGGGAATGACTTTTTGAACTTGTGTCCACATGTATATTTTACTGAAGAGTCTTGTTTCACATTTTAAATGGGTGCCTGAAATAGTGCTGTAGGGGAGACAGAAATGTTGTTGACTATTTCAAGTAAAACTACATCCTTGTTGACAGCTGAATTAGCCACGCGAGAACGTGGTATGTGCGTTACAGAAAGGCTGCAAACTAAGAAAAACAAGTAGGAACAATAAAGCGATGGTTGTCATTCAGGAGATCACAAATGTGACTGAAACTATCTAGATTCAGCTATCTTATAGCTCCAGTATTCCTTGTCCCTTTCCTTTTACCATCTCCTTCCTACATTTATTTTGTTGACATTTACCTATTTTTCCTAGCAAAATTATTCTGTATGTTGAAGTTTACTATGGATCTGCAAAGAAACTAAAGTCATTGACCCTTTGGATTTTGCTGTGAATGAAATCCTTGGTCTAAATGCCTCTCTTCATTTCATTTTCCATACACCACTGGCTTCCTTGCCCTTTTCTTCCTTGAGAATATATATATTTTAAAATTCTAATTCTTAAATCTATTTCTATACCTGTAACCATGCTAAATGTAGCTGGAGAAAAACACCACAACCACATAGATTATGTGTTTAAATTCATTTAAAATTCATGACCATGAACTTTAAGGACTCCCATACTGGTGTCCAGCATTTCTACAACACTTCATCTGTCCAATCACTAGTCCACTTTCCTAGGTGACTATTCTGTAAATTCTCTTCCCAAACCTCCAACACCTTCTCCTCCATTTCTACTCTCAGGCAAAGACCCTGTTTTCTATCTCACAGAGAAAATAAAAGCATACAGAAGGTAACTTCCTCGAGCTCCCACTACCATATCTACCCAGCAACCATAATTTGTACTCATGTATTTGCCTCCCTTTCAGTTACAATAGATGGACTCCTTAAGTTTTTAAGGTCATTACCTTCACCCTCCACTTTTGCATTAGATCTCAGAAATTCTTATCTACCTGGGCACATTGCTCCAGTAATTTTTTCCTTTGATCTGCTTCATCATTTTCTATTTTTCCCATCAGTCATACAAACATGTTACTTATTTCTTCCATTAAAAAATAATGAAAACTTTTTTTAGCCCTATATTCCTGATTCCTTTCTCCAATTCATGGCAAAATTCTCAAAAGAATTGTCTATATTTCTCCAATTTCTCTTCTCCCATTTTCTCTTAAGCCCATTCCAGTCAGGCTTTTTCCCCACCACTATACCAAAATGGTCTTGTAGGTCATAGGTGATGCCCACAGTGCCAAATCTAGTGGTCAATTCTCAATCCTCCATCTCTTTAGCCATCAGAAGCATTTAACCCAGTGAATCACTCCCTCAATATTTAGTACAGTCTTTACACTTGCTTTTCCTCCAGCCTCAGTGAGGGCTCCCTCCCAGCCCATTTGGCTACTTCCCCTCCTTCTCCCCAACATCTTTTTTTGTTTGTTTGTTTGTTTAGTGTTATGTATTTTTTTCACACACACACACACTGTATTTTATTTTTACAAGAGATAAATAGACTGACACCAAGCATTGTACATGGATGACCACAACAAAAGCAACAATGATTGCAATTACCAAACATGAAACACACTCACACTATAAACATCTTTATTGGAGTATAATTGCTTTCCAATGGTGTGTTCTCCCCAACATCTTGATATTGGAGTGTCACAAGGCTCAGTCTTTTGTTCTTGCCTCTAGCCACATTCATTTTCTTGGAAGTTTCATTCAGTCTCTTTCAAAATCTCAACCAGGCTTTAACTACAATTATGTGAAGATGACTGTCATATTATATCTTCAGTTCAGACTTCTGAACTCCAGACTCTTATGCCCAATTGTTTATACACATCTCTACTTGGATGTCTATTAGGCATCTCAAATTTAAAATGTCCTAAACTGTTATTTCCCCTCAAATCTGCTTTACTCATACTTCCCATATCAGTTTATGACAACTTCATCCTTCTCATTGCCCAGATCAGATACTGGAAGCCATTCTTAACTCCCCTCTTTCTTTCACATATCAAATTTAAGTATCAGAAAATTCTGATTTTCCTCTCCCAGGTCAGCCTCATTACTGATCTCCCTCTTTCCTTGTTCCCTTACAGCCTCTTTCCAACACAGCACTCAAAGTGACTCTTTAAGAACTTGTGCTAAATAAACGCTAATGATGTTACATTTATTCCCTAGCAAGAGCCTACAAAGTCTTATATGATCTAGTCCCTGTACTTCTGTGACTTCATGTCCTCCTATGTTTTCTTGATCACTGTGTCTCAGCCTTACTGGTCACCCTGCTGCTCCTTGCATGGTAGCCATAATTCAGCCTTACAGCCTTGGCTCTATGGTTCCTACTGCCAATAATGATCAGCCCCTAACATACTGAATGGCTTCTCTCTCACCAATTTCAAGTGCTTACTCAAATGAGCCCTACCCTGACTACCTTATTTAAAATTGTATCCTGCCTCACACAATTTACTCATTTTATGTTCCTATTCCATGGCTCTGCTTCACTTAACGATTTTATTTCATGCTATTTTCACTTAATTTTTGTTCATTATTTATTATAATTTTTTTCTATAAACCATGATAGGACAATTGTACAGCTGCCAAAAAAAAAGAAAAAGAAATTAACGGAGATCCTTACCTTATGCCATATGAAACAAAACTAAAAATGTATCCTAGACCTAAAAGTAAAACCTAAAACTCTAAAACATCTAATCTAAAAGATAATATAGCAAATAAAATCATCAGTATAACTTTGGGTTATGCAATTAGTTCCTAAATAGAATGCAAAAAACAAACTTAAAAACTGGATAAATTAGACCACATTAACGTTAAAAAGTTTTCTCTTTGAAAAACACTTAAAAACAACAAAGCAAGATATAGACTGGGAGAAAATATTAGCAAAACTACTAATTGATAAAGGACATGTAGCCAGAAAAATTCTTCAAATTCAAAAATAAGTAAACCAATATTCTAATATTTAAAAAGGGTGAAAGATTTGAACAGACACTTCTATTCAGAGGTACAGATGGCAAATAGCTATATGGATTTCCCCATCATCACAGACATAAAATGGCTAAATGAAGAACTTGGTAATATCAAGTGCTGACAAGGATGAGGAGCAAATGCAACTCTCATGCATTGCTGGTGGGAATGCAAATTATATAGTCTCTTGCTAACTATAAAATCCATCAATGCCTCTCCTACTTATTTATTCAAGTAAATAAGAAAACAAATGTGAGAAGACCTTCAAGATGGCAGAGGAGTAAGACGTGGAGATCACCTTCCTCCCCACAAATACATCAGAAATACATCTACATGTGGAACAACTACAGAACACCTACTGAACTCTGGCAGAAGACGTCAGACTTCCCAAAAGGCAAGAAACTCCCCACGTACCTGGGTAGGGCAAAAGAAAAAAGAAAAAACATAGAAAAAAGAATAGGGACAGGATCTGCACCTCAGGGAGGGAGCTGTGAAGGAAGAAAAGTTTCCACACACTATGAAACCCCTACACTGGTGGAAACGGTGGTAGTGGGGACAAAGTTTCAGAGCCACGGAGGAGAGCGCAGCAATAGGGGTGCAGAGAGCAAAGCAGAGAGATTCCTGCACAGAGAATGGGTGCCGAAAAGCACCCACCAGCCTGAGAGGCTTGTCTGCTCACCTGCTGGGGTGTGTGGGGGCTGGGAGCTGAGGTTCAGGCTTCGGAGGTCATATACCAGGGAGAGGACTGGGGTTGGCCATGTGAACACAGCCTGAAGGGGGCTAGTGCACCACAGCTAGCTGGGAGGGAGTCCAGGAAAAAGTCTGGAACTGCCTAAGAGGCAAGAGACCACTGTTTCTGGGTGTGTGAGGAGAGTGGGTTCAGAGCACCACCTAAACAAGATTCAGAGACAGCACGAGCCGCGGCTATCAGCGCGGACACCAGAGACGGGCATGAGACGCTAAGGCTGCTGCTGCAGCCACCAAGAAGCCTGTGTGCAAGCACAGGTCACTATCCACACCTCCCTCCCGGGAGCCTGTACAGCCCACCGCTGCCAGGGTCCTGTGATCCAGGGACAACTTCCCCAGGAGAACACACAATGTGCCTCAGGCTGTTGCAATGCCACGTGGCCGCTGCTGCCACAGGCTCGCCCTGCATTCCATACCCCTTTCACCCCCTAGCCTGAGTGAGCCAGAGCCCCCTAATCAGCTGCTCCTTTAACCCCGTCCTGTCTGAGTGAAGAATAGATGCCCTCAGAGGACCTACATGCAGAGGCAGGGCCAACTCCAAAGCCAAACCCCAGGAGCATTGTGAACAAAGAAGAGAAAGGGAAATTTCTCCCAACAGCCTCAGGGGCAGTGGATTAAATCTCCACAATCAACTTGATGTAGCCTGTATCTGTGGAATACCTGAATAAACAAAGAATCATCCCAAACTGAGGCGGTGGACTTTCAGAGCAACTGTAGACTTGGGGTTGGCTTTCTGCATCTGATTTGCCTCTGGTTTTATGTTCATCTTAGTTTAGTATTTAGAGCTTATTATCATTGGTAGCTTTGTTTATTGATTTGGTTGCTCTCTTCCTTTTTTTCTTTTATATATATATTTTTTTCTTTTTTTTTCCTTTTTCTCTTTTTGTGAGTGTGTATGTGTATGCTTCTTTGTGTGATTTTGTCTGTATAGCCTTGCTTTTACCATTTGTCCTAGGGTTCTGTCTGTCCGTTTTTTTTTTTTTTCTTTTTAGTATAGTTTTTACCACATGTTATCATTGGTGGATTTTTTTTTTTGGTTTGGCTGCGCCCTTCTTTCTTTCTTTTTTTATTTTTTTACTTTTAATTTATTTTAAATAATTTTTTTTATTTTAATAACTTTCTTATTTTCTTTTTTTCTTTCTTTCTTTCTTTTTTCTCCCTTTCCTTCCAAGCCGTGTGGCTGATAGCGTCTTGGTGCTCCAGCTGGGTGTCAGGCCTGTGCCTCTGAGGTGGGAGAGCCGAGTTCAGGACATTGGTCCAATAGAGAACTCCCGGCTCCACACAATATGAAATGGTGAAAGCTCTCCCAGAGATATCCATCTCAACACTAAGATACAGCTCCACTCAATGACCAGCAAGCTACAGTGCTGGACACCCTATGCCAAACAATTAGCAAGACAGGAACACAACACCACCCATCAGCAGAGAGGCTGCTTAAAATAATAATAACATCACAGACACCCCAAAACACACCACTGGACACGGTCCTACCCACAAAAAGACAAGATCCAGCCTCATCCACCAGAACACAGGCACTAGTCCCCTCCACCAAAAAGCCTGAGCAACCCACTGAACAAACCTTAGCCACTGCGGGCAGACACTAGAAAAAATGGAAATTACGAACCTGCAGCCTGCGAAAAGGATACCCCAAACACAGTAAATTAAGCAAAATAAGAACACAGAGAAACACACAGCAGATGACGGAGCAAGGGAAAAACCCACCAGGACAAACAAATGAAGAAGAAATAGGCAGTCTACCTGAAAAAGAATTCAGAGTAATGATGGTCAAGATGATCCAAAATCTTGGAAATAGAATGGAGAAAATAAAGAAACGTTTAACAAGGACCTAGAAGAACTAAAGAGCAAACAAACAATGATGAACAACACAATAAAAGAAATTAAAAATGCTCTAGAAGGAATCAATAGCGGAAAAAGTGAGGCAGAAGAATGGATAAGTGACCTGGAAGATAAAATAGTGGAAATAACTACTGCAGAGCAGAATAAAGAAAAAAGAATGAAAAGAATTGAGGACAGTCTCAGAGACCTCTAGGAAAACATTAAATGCACAAATATTCGGATTATATGTGTCCCAGAAGAAGAAGAGAAAAAGAAAGGGACTGAGAAAATATTTGAAAAGACTGTAGTTGAAAACTTCCCTAATATGGAAAAGGAAATAGTCAATCAAGTCCAGGAAGCACAGAGAATCACATATAAAATAAATCCAAGGAGAAACACACCAAGAAATATATTAATCAAACTATCAAAAATTAAATACAAAGAAAAAATATTAAAAGCAGCAAGAGGAAAACAACAATTAACATACAAGGGAATCCCCATAATGTTAACAGCTTATCTTTCAGCAGAAACTCTTCAAGCCAGAAGGGAGTGGCAGGACATATTTAAAGTGATGAAAGGGAAAAACCTACAACCAAGGTTACTCTATCCAGCAAAGATCTCATTCAGATTCAGTGGAGAAATTAAAACTTTTACAAAAAAGCAAAAGCTAAGGGAATTCAGCACCACCAAACCAGATTAACAACAAAGGCTAAAGGAACTTCTCTATGCAGGAAACACAAAGAAGGAAAAGACCTACAATAACAAACCCAAAACAATTAAGAAAATGGTAATAGGAACATACATATCGATAACTACCTTAAATGTAAATGGATTAAATGCTCCAACCAAAAGACACAGACTGGCTGAATGGATACAAAAACAAGACCTGTATATATGCTGTCTAGAAGAGACCCACTTCAGACTTAGGAACACATACAGACTGAAAGAGAGGGGATGGAAAAAGATATTTCATGCAAATGGAAATCAAAAGAAAGATGGAGTAGCAATTCTCATATCAGACAAAATAGATATTAAAATAAAGACTATTACAAGAGACAAAGAAGGACACTACATAGTGATCAAGGGATCAATCCAACAAGATATAACAATTGTAAATATTTATGCACCCAACATAGGAGAACCTCAATACATAAGGCAAATGCTAACAGCCATAAAAGGGGAAATCGACAGTAACACAATCATAGTAGGGGACTTTAACACCCCACTTTCACCTATGGACAGATCATCCAAAGTGAAAATAAATAAGGAAACACAAGCTTTAAATGATACATTAAACAAGATGGACTTAATTGATATTTATAGGACATTCCATCCAAAAACAACAGAATACACTTTCTTCTCAAGTGCTCATGGAACATTCTGCAGGATAGATCATATCTTGGGTCACAAATTAAGCCTTGGTAAATTTAAGAAAATTGAAATTGTATCAAGTATCTTTTCTGACCACAATGCTATGAGACTAGATATCAAGTACAGGAAAAAATCTGTAAAAAATACAAAACATGGAGGCTAAACAATACACTACTAAATAACCAAGACATCACTGCAGAAATCAAAGAGGACATCAAAAAATACCTAGAAACAAATGACAATGAAAACACGATGACCCAAAACCTATGGGATACAGCAAAAGGAGTTCTAAGAGGGAAGTTTATAGCAATACAATCCTACTTCAAGAGAGAAGAAACATGTCAAATAAACAACCAAAACTTACACCTAAAGCAATTAGAGAAAGAAGAACAAAAAAAAAAAACCCAAAGCTAGCAGAAGGAAAGAAATCATAAATATCAAATCAGAAATAAATGAAAAATAAATGAAGGAAACAAGAGCAAAGATCAATAAAACTAAAAGTTGGATGTTTGAGAAGATAAACAAAATTGATGAATCATTAGCCAGACTCATCAAGAAAAAAGGGAGAAGACTCAAAGCAATAGAATTAGAAATGAAAAAGAAGGGCTTCCCTGGTGGCGCAGTGGTTGAGAATCTGCCTGCTAATGCAGGGAACACGGGTTCGAGCCCCGGTTTGGGAATATCCCACATGCCGCAGAGCAGCTAGGCCCGTGAGCCACAATTACTGAGCCTGCGCGTCTGGAGCCTGTGCTCCGCAACAAGAGAGGCCGCAATAGTGAGAGGCCCGCACACCATGATGAAGAGTGGCCCCTGCTTGCCACAACTAGAGAAAGCCCTCGCACAGAAACGTAGACCCAACACAGTCAAAAATAAATAAATAAATAGATAAATAAATAAATAAATAAGAAATGAAAAAGAAGAAGTAACAACTGACACTGCAAAAATACAAAGAATCATGAGGGATTACTACAAGCTACTATATGCCAATAAAACGGACAACCCGGAAGAAGTGGACAAATTCTTAGAAAAGCACAACCTTTTGAGACTAAACCAGGAAGAAAAAGAAAATATAAGAAGACCAATCACAAGCACTGAAATTGAGACTATGATTAAAAATCGCCCAACAAACAAAAGCCCAGGACCACATAGCTTCACAGGCAAATTCTATCAAACAGTTAGAGAAGAGCAAACACCTATCCTTCTCAAACTCTTGTAAATTATAGCAGAGGGAGGAACACTCCCAAACTCATTCTATGAGGCCACCATCACCCTGATACCAAAACCAGAAAAAGATGTCAGAAAGAAAGAAAACTACAGGCCAATATCACTGATGAACATACATGCAAAACTCTTCAACAAAATACTAGCAAACAGAATCCAACAGCACATTAAAAGGATCATACAGCATGATCAAGTAGGGTTTACCCCAGGAATGCAAGGATCCTTCAAGATATGCAAATCAATCAAAGTGATAAACCATACTAATAAATTGAAGGAGAAAAACCATATGATCATCTCAATAGTTGCATAAAAAGCTTTTGACAATATTCAACACCCTCCAGAAAGTAGGCATAGAGGGAACTTACCTCAACATAATAAAGGCCATATATGAAAAACCCACAGCCAACATCATTCCTAATGGTGAAAAACTGAAACCATTTCCTCTAAGATTATGAACAAGACATGGTTGTCCACTCTCTCCATTTTAATTCAACATAGTTTTGGAAGTTTTACCCACAGCAATCAGAGAAGTAAAAGAAATAAAAGGAATCGAAATCGGAAAAGAAGAAGTAAAGCTGTCACTGCTTGCAGATGACATGATACTATACATAGAGAATCCTAAAGATGCTACCAGAAAACTACTAGAGCTAATCAATGAATTTGGTAAAGTAGCAGGATACAAAATTAATGCACAGAAATCTCTTGCATTCCTATACACCAATGATGAAAAATCTGAGGGAGAAATTAAGGGAACAATCCCATTTAACATTGCAACAAAAAGAATAAAATACCTGGGAATAAACCTACCTAAGGAGACAAAAGACCTGTATGGTGAAAACTATAAGACACTGGTTAAAGAAATTAAAGATGATACAAACAGATGGAGAGATATACCATGTTCTTGAATTGGAAGAATCAACATTGTGAAAATGACTATACTACCCAAAGCAATCTACACATTCAATGCAATCCCTATCAAACTACCAATGGCATTTTTCACAGAACTAGAACAAAAAATTTCACAATTTGTATGGAAACACAAAAGACCCTGAATAGCCAGAGCAATCTTGAGAAAGAAAAATGGAGCAGGAGGAATCAGGCTCCTGGATTTCAGACTATACTACAAAGTTACAGTAATCAAGACAGTATGGTACTGGCACAAAAACAGAAATAGAGATCAATGGAACAGGATAGAAAGCCCAGAGATATACCCACGAACATATCATCACCTTATTTTTGATAAAGAAGGTAAGAATATGCAATGGAGAAAAGACAGCCTCTTCAACAAGTGGTGCTGGGAAAACTGGATAGCTACACGTTAAAGAATGAAATTAGAACACTCCCTGACATCATACACAAAAATAAACTCAAAATGGATTAAAGACCTAAATGTAAGGCCAGACATTGTAAAACTGTTAGAGGAAAACATAGGCAGAACACTCTATGACATAAATCACAGCAAGATCCTTTTTGACCCACCTCCTAGAGAAATGGAAATAAAAACAAAAATAAACAAATGGGACCTAATGAAACTTAAAAGCTTTTGCACAGCAAAGGAGAACATAAACAAGACGAAAAGACAACCCTCAGAATGGGAGAAAATATTTGCAAATCAAGCAACTGACAAAGGATTAATCTCCAAAATATATAAACAGTTCATGCAGCTCAATATCAAAAAAACAAACAACCCAATCCAAAAATGGGCAGAAAACTTACATAGACATTTCTCCAAAGAAGATATACAGATTGCCAACAAACACATGAAAGAAGGCTCAACATCACTAATCATTAGAGAAATGCATATCAAAACTACAGTGAGATATCACCTCACACCAGTCAGAATGGCCATCATCAAAAATCTACAAAAATAAATGCTGGAGAAGGTGTGGAGAAAAGCGAACCCTCTTGCACTATTGGTGGGAATGTAAATTGATACAGCCAGTATGGAGAACAGTATGGAGGTTCCTTAAAAAACTAAAAATAGAACTACCATATGACCTAGCAATCCCACTACTGGGCATATACCACGAGAAAACCATAATTGAGAAAGAGTCATGTACCACAATGTTCATTGCAGCTCTATTTACAATAGCCAGGACATGGAAGCAACATAAGGGTCCATTGACAGATGAATGGATAAAGAAGATGTGGCACATATATACAATGGAATATTACTCAGTCATAAAAAGAAATGAAATTGAGTTGTTTGTAGTGAGGTGGATGGACCTAGAGACTGTCATATAGAGTGAAGTAAGTCAGAAGGAGAAAAATAAATACTGTATGCTAACACATATATATGGAATCTAAAAAGAAAAAAGAAAAATGGTTCTGAAAAACCTAGGGGCAGGACAGGAATAAAAACGCAGACATAGAGAATGGACTTGAGGACACGGGGAGGGGGAAGGGTAAGCTGGGACGAAGTGAGAGAGTGGCATGGACATATATACGCTACCAAATGTAAAATAGATAGCTAGTGGGAAGCAGCCGCATAGCACAGGGAGATCAGCTCGGTGCTTTGTGACCACCTAGAGGGGTGGGATAGGGAGGGTGGGAGGGAAACACAAGAGGGAGGAGATATGGGGATATATGTATACATATAGCTGATTCTCTTTGTTATAAAGCAGAAACTAACACACCATTGTAAAGCAATTATACTCCAATAAAGATATTTAAAAAAGAAAACATATTTACACACAAAGACCTCTACATGAATGTTTATACTTTTTAATGATTACCAACACCTGGAAACAACACAAATGTCTATCACCTGGTGAATGGATTAAAAAGGAAATAAAAAATGTGTGGCTCATTTTTAAAACAGAATACTATTCAACGATAAAAAGAAAAAAACTGCTGACACATGTACGACATGGATGAATTTCAAAATTATTATGTTAAATGAAAACATGGGGCTGATGATCACCTAAAGAGGAGAATAGTTTTACTTTTTGTGGTGACAAATTTTTCTATAACTCCATTGTGGTGATGGTTATGCAACTATTTATGTTTATTCAAACTCATGTAACTGTATACTTTAATATGATGGGTCTTACTGTACATAGAGTAACATAATAAATGACATAAAGAAGAAACTAAGAGATTAAAATAAGTAGAAATAAGTAAACAATAAAACAACAAATCATGAAGTTAACAGGAAAATGTGAAATCTGGATTTCATTTAAATATATTTCAAATAAATTTAAAGGCAAGAGACTGAGAAAAAATCTGTAATATATTAAATAACACGGATTAATTCTTAAATGTATGAAGAACTTCTGCAAATCATTAAGAACATAAAAAATCATTAGAAAAAATGAACAAATGGTAATAATAATGGTCACCATAGAGAAAAAATTCAAACAGCAAAAATACTTCCAAGAAATACTAAGATCACAAGTAATCAGGGAAATGAAAATAAATATAAGATTTTTTTCTCACTCATGTTGTTGGCATAAATCAGTAGTTTGATAAGACTCAGTGCAGGTGAGGGAAAAGTCTCTTTCTTAGGAAAAAATCACGGTCATTCTATTCATGGCAGAATGCACTGGTATAGTTTACTTAGCAGGTAATTTGGCTGTACATATCAAAAGCATACATATTTTGAATCAGTGATTTCAAGTCTAGGTATCAATCATGGAGAAAAACTTGAACATGAACAAAAACAAATAAGAAACATGTTTTCCCAACTTTATACGTAATAGCAAAATTTTGAAAACTAAATTCTCCATATATATGTGAATATTTAAAAATTATAGTGTGACTGACAAGGGCTTAATTTCCAAAATATACAAACAGTTCATATAACTCAATAACAAAAAAACAAGCAACCCAATCAAAAAATGGACAGAGACCTAAATAAACACTTCTCCAAAGAAGATATATAGATGGACAATAGGCATATGAAAAGATGCTCAACATCGCGAATTATTAGAGAAATGCAAATAAAAACTACAATGAGGTATCACCTCGTACAGGTCAGAATGGCCATCATTAAAAAGTCTATAGGGACTTCCCTGGTGGAGTGGTCGTTAAGAATCTGCCTGCCAATGCAGGGGACACGGGTTCGATCCCTGGTCCAGGAAGATCCCACATGCCATGGAGCAACTAAGCCCGTGCATCACAACTACTGAGCCTGCGCTCTAGAGCCCGCGAGCCACAACTACTGAGACCACATACCACAACTACTGAAGCCCACGTGCCTAGAGCCCGTGCTCCACAACGAGAAGCCACTGCAGTGAGAAGCCTGTGCACTGCAACAAAGAGTAGCCCCTGCTCACCGCAACCAGAGAAAGCCCGTGCACAGCAACAAAGACCCAATGCAGCCAAAAATAAATAAATAAATTTTTTTAAAAAATGTCTACAAATAATAAATGCTGGAAAGGGTGTGGAGAAAATAGAACCTTCCTACTCTGCTGTTGGGAATGTAATCTGGTGCAGCCACTGTGGAGAACAGTATGGAGGTTCCATAACAAACTAAAAATAGAGTTGCTATATGATCCAGCAATCTCACTCCTAGGCATATATGAGGAGAAAACTCTAATTCAAAAAGATGCATGCACTCCAATGTTCATAGCAACGCTATTTACAAGAGCCAAGACATGGAAGCAACCTAAATGTCCATCAACAGATGAATGGATAAAGAAGATGTGGTATGTGTATGTGTGTGTGTGTATGTATATATATATATATATATATATATATATATATATATATTTATATACTTATTTATACACACACACACACACACAATGGAATACTACTCAGCCATAAAAGGAATGAAATAATGTCATTTACAGCAACATGAATAGACCTAGAGTTTATCACAGTAAATGAAGTGAGTCAGACAAAGACAAATATACGAAATTACTTATATGTAGAATCTAAAATATGATACAAATAAACTTATTTACAAAACAGAAACAGACTTACAGACTTAGAAACTTATATCAAAGGAGAAAAGGGGAAGGGATAAATTAGGAGTTTGGGATTAGCAGATACAAACTACTGTATATAAAATGAACAACGAGGTCCTACTATATAGCACAAGGAACTATATTCAATATCTTGTAATAAACCACAATGGAAAGGAATATGAAAAAGAATATATATATATATATATTCTTTATATATATAACTGAATCACTTCACCGTACACCAGAAACTAACACAACATTGTAAATAAACTATACTTCAATAAAATATTGTAACTATATCATGAGTTACTATATATTCACTAAAAATGTTACATCTGTATATAAAGATATGGAAAGTTGCCCAAGATATGTTGCTAATGGAAATAAAAGCAAGTTACAGAATAATTTGTATAATATGACCATATATATATGTATATATGTATATATATACATATATATATGCTATGTAGATGGGAAGACTATAAGTGGTATATGGATAGATATGCATACATAATACTTTCAAGAATTGCATATGAGATTTACAACAATGATTACCTAAATTCAGGGAAGTGGGATTTGGAGAGAGCGTTTGCAAGACAAATCTTTTTTTTTTACGTATGTTTTTATAGCATTTGATTAATTTTTGAAACGATCATGTATTCCTTTCTTTTTTATTCTAATTTTAAAAATTTAACAGATAAATAAGACATAGTTCTTAACTTCCAGGAGCTTATACCCCCGGGTGTGAGGACAGACACCTCAACGAACAATTGGTATGCAATGTGATGTGTTCCTTGGTGGGAATGGATACCAAACTGCTGTGGAATCACAGAAGAAAGAAGATATTACATTGCCCTGAAAACTGAAAAAGGTTACACAGAAAAATACATTTTATGATTGAGTATGAGCTTATCAGTAGGTAAAGAAGGGGAAGGCTATTTTACTTTATTTTATTTTATTATTATTTTTTAACCTTTAAGAATCTTCATAATAAAGAGTTGCCATAAAATCTAGTTAATTTTGAACTCCATTAGGGGAAGTTTACTTTAAAAAGAGATAATCAAATATTTGAATGAATACAAACTTTCAAATCAGATAACATGTACTCAAATTTTGACTCTTACTTACTAGTGGAGTCATTTACATATTACCTAACTTTCAAGGCCATATCTGTAAAATGGGTATAATATGACCATTTTAGTCAAGTTGAGGAATGATGGTATCATTAATATGATAGGGCATGAAGCAGGAAGATTGCATTTGAGGGTGACAATAATGAGTTTAGTTTTTAATATGTTAAATGAAGACTTTGAAGATTAGAAGAGTTGAGACTGGACATAAAGAATACCAAATCATGAACATACAGGATATATTTAAATTCATGGCAGTGGATTAACTGGCCAGGAAGATAGCATCTACTGGGAAGAAGCCCAAGGATGATTCTCTAGGCCTTGTCATTCACGTGTGGTCCATGGACCAGAAACAAGGGCATCTCCTGGGAACTAGTGTGAAATACAAAATCTCAGGTCCCACCTCAGGTCTGTTGAATCAGAATCTGCATATTAACATATTCCCCAGATGATCTGTATGCAGAGTAAAATAATAAGCATTACTCTAACAATCATTACTCTAGAGAATGCCAAATCTTGAGGGTCAATTATACAAGAGAGAGATGTAAGCTAAGCAATGGCCTGCATATTCCATGATATTTACAGGTAACCTGGCAAGAGGAGACATGAAAAATCCATGAAGGAATTATTTTTCTTTTTAAGAGAAAAATCCTGATGGTGTTAAATTTCGATCTTTTCTCCTCATCCACTCTAATCATGTTTATTGTGCTTCTGACACCTTCCATGATCCTTTCCACAGCTTATTATTTTAGTAGATATTGTGCTGCTCTCTTCACACTGAACATGATATTGTTTCTGTGGCACCAGCAGCAACTTTGTGTTCATTCATATACACATATTAAAGAGTGGATTATCATTAATTATGTGCTAAATGTTCTTGGCAACAGACTAAGTGACAAAACATTTGCTTTTGTCAGAGTTCTACTGGGTGAACCCAAGTTGAACCATGGAAAAATATGACACTTTTTTAAATTTTAATTTGTATCACAAGGTCAGGATCATGACAGTGACTCTATTTTGCACATTATTTTCTCTATCATTGTAATGATGTTAATGGAATTCTTTTAACTAAACTGTTTTTATCAGGTCTACAACCTATTTATTGCATATTAAGAATAAATTTCATGTTAACATTACTTAATCTACTGAAGTTTCAATTCAATAATAAAAATATGCTTTTCTGAAGAATGTCATTGCTTAAAAGAGTTCAAATGATGATATATTTTTACTGTTCACAGATAATTCAAGCAGAAATTGGAACAAAAAAGAGAAAATTATAATAATATTTCTATAGTACTTCCAATTATAGATCAAAGAAACACTTCTTATTAATAAACCACATATGTCACAAGTTGCATTTAACTCTGTAAGTGCTTGGAGACTTAGAACTTCCTTTCAAAATATGCATGAAAAGAAGAACCTTATAAAGGAAAATTTTCCAAAGGTAAATCCAGTGCTAGTTTTCATGCTAATGTAAGTTACATTATAATTTTTCTATTGATGATTAGCTCCAGATCATAAGTAATTAAAACAACTTCAGCACACTTTCTTGTGGTATATCATAGATTCTCAGTAAGTAGTACACTATACCTACCACATAGTTCCCTGGGTAAAAATTCCTTGAATTAAAAAATGAATGAATAAAAATATATATAATATTGTTTTCTACCAACATTTCTGTAATTAAACTAAAATTCAGTTGCAGAAAGTTTGCATGAATATGAGAACATGCTTGATCCCTTAGCTCATTTTTCAGGGATAGGCTATACTAAAACTGGATAGAAAAGAACTTATTTACTCTGCATTTATTCAGTCTCTATAATGTGCCACTCTACATTCCAAAGAAAAATAGTACTGTGTGAGACTGGTATTCATTTATGGTTTTGTTTGTTCGTTTTGTTCTCCTGTTTTGTTTTTAAGATGTATTGATTAAGTTAAAATAGTTAACATTAAGCAGAGTTCTTGGAGCCTATAATGGAGACAAAAATGAGACTAAAACCATGTATCCTGACTCTGAGTACAGAGTTTCTTTAAAACTTACAAAATTCTATTTATTAAACGCTTGCATTTGATTGGATTGATATTATATAGATCTATTCAAAGCCCTTTACATGGGAATCGTGAAACAGAGATTTTTTTCCTTACTTCTGCTCAACCACAGTGAATTTCTTGAGCTTCACTGCAGAGCCAGAATAGGAGAAGATATTAGGAAAATATCTGCATGCAGAAAACCCAGCAATAGCAATGCTGAGAATCCTGTTATGTGAGTACTTCCATCATAGCAGACTACATAGACAACTATCAAAAACGCCAGATGTCATACACACTCTGTCCCCTCTACACACCCAAAACATACACACATGCATATCTTACACTAGGCGGGCACACGGTAGGTTAAAGTGGATCTTTGCACATTGGTTAACCTGATTTATTTCTCTGATAGACTATTTCTTTCATATAGCAATATGAGAGGAGCTGCCAAACTTTCCATTAGAGTAACAAGTTCAACATGTTAACATGGAAACAATCACTGATAAAAAAGCTATGTTGGAAGGATGAATTCTATTACAGTAATAAATGGCTTAGATTTTCATACATGTCAAATCTATCAACAAGAAGGCTCCTATTATCAATATGGGTTTTGATTACAGATTTATAAATGGCTAAATAAAATGATAGGAAGTTGAATTTGTTTGTGCCAACCTCAGACTGGCCAAAGCCAAAACGTGAAGCTGTGAATTTGTTATATTCCTTGTGGCACTACTTTCATTATCTTGGATATATACTCCCAACTTTCAGTAGCTACAGGGCATCTTAATATCTCCTATTTTTCAGGATTCCCTCTGGGGATCCAGTGGGGGATTCCCTACCTCAGCAGCACAAGGTACCACTAACTCCCTTCTCCCTGCCCAACCTTGCCAACCACATCTCATCAACAAGTACTGTACATAAATTTCACACCCATAGAATCAAACTTTAATCTCACATAAATATGAAATTAGCATTATGTAAATGGTTATTATAGCATTTATTTTTCACAGAATTTCCTATATTATTACCTTTAGATGTTAGAATAGTATCGTCGCAGACTTTTAAAAATACCTTTACCCAACCAAATGCAGAGAGACTTTCAACATCCCTCAAACTACATTGTGAGACTAGCATCTACAATAGTTATATACGAATGTACTCATCTTGTGTGAATGATACACATAGAAAATCACAAATATTTTAGCAATAATCTCCAGTTATAATTTTACACATGTTGATACTGATTGCTTATCAAGGGCAGAAATATATTAGAATTTCTTCATTTCTTCCTGTATTCAGGCAAGTACAAATCCAAATATGCTTTAGGGAGTTTTATACAACTTTCTGAATTTTCCTGCAGGTTACATACCTACTGTGGCTGTTTAATTTAGTTACTTACAATACTGAATTGAAATTACAGGTTCTACCCCATATTAATCAGGTTGCCGATTTTAGGATTCTGCACCAAGCTTTCCTTTTTTTCCCTGGCTTTACTGAGGTATAGTTGACAAAAATGTAATATATTTAAATTTTACAACATGATGATTTTATGTATGTATTTATTGTGAAATGAGTACCACAGTCAAGTTAATTAATGCATTTATCACCTTGCATAGTTACTTTTTATTTTCATTTTTTGATAACACTTAAGATCTACTCGCAACAAATTTTAAATATATGATACAGAATTATTAACTATAGTCACCATACTGTACATTACATTCTCAGAACTTACTCATCTCATAACTTGGGTCAAGTTTCTCAATGTAGTCCCATCACCACAAGCGATATATCCCAATGAAGACCCTTAATATCACACATGGTCATGTAAATAAATCAGAGCCCAGATCTGCAAGTCTGAATGGCAACTACATCAAGTATTTCTTCTCCATTAAAGACATAGGCAAATATAAGTGTATTTCCATTCCATGTTGCAGATCAAGGCTCAGAGGAGAATCTCCTTTGTTAACAGGTGTTTTCAAGTTATGAGGTCAATATTAAAAAACTGATTCTGAAAATAAAAGCATAATCATTGCAACATTTTCTTTTATGCTCCCTACTACCTCCTGTAGGGTTCTAGTTATAATACCTGTATTTAGAGCATGCATTCCTAGACAGAATTTTAACTCTGACAAATATACATACATATTTTAATATATACATATTATTAGATATATGTTCTAACTCATATTATATACATAAATATATATACATAAATATACAAATATAACCCATAAATATATACATATAATCATATATATATGTGTGTGTGTGTATATATATATATATATATATAAAATGAGTACATGCATATATGCATGTATATGGAGTATGGAGAACTGAGGCGCCACAGTGGATATTACCCCAAAGGACAACCTAGGAAGTGATTCATATATATTTAAAAGAGCACTTATGAGAATGAACATTATCTTTCTGTGTTTCTTATGTAACATCACTCTCATTGTTCACTCTTTAATCTATATTATTTTTTCAAAGGAATCTATTTTCTCCAGCAGAGGAAAGCTAAGTGAAAGTAAAAGTTACAGAATGCTGGTTTATAGCTTGATTTTTAGGAGTGGAGTAAGCACTCCAGATCCCCTACCTTTTACAAAGTCTCTTTCCAAAGCACTAACAGTATATTTTAGGGAAACCTTGATTGCCGTTCTAGCCCATCTGCTCTTTATTAACTCAAGGCTCTATGGAATAGAAGATTTTTAACCTCCACATGCATATTTTACAAATAATTTCTGCATAATTTTGAGTCTTCATTATGCACTTCCTTTTGGTATTTTTACTTTGGCCTGATAATTCAAGGCACAATACTTGAGGCAAGAAATAGAAATTATACCGTTTTTTCTCTATCTATAAGGTGTAAAGCTTTCATAAAATGGGCTGTATCTCCTTGATGGTCTTTGGCCACATTTCTCCCCCACCTCCAACCAGGCTAAAAATTCTTCCAGAATTCTGTTTACAGATATGTAATGCATTTTTTCTCTATTTCCAACAATAGCAGTTTTACTTTCATCTCATAGCCACCAAACTATTAACCACAAGGATGCTCATAAGCAAGGTATAAGGCAGGCATGTCAGTGACTTCCAGGAGAAGGTCATAACTCAGAATTTTTTTTTAAATAACTATTACAGTGAGGAACAGGGTACAGCCAAAGAAGGAAGAGTTATAATTTATGCCTGACTTACTTCAGCGGAATATAGTTTATTTATAAACTGCTTATGGCAAACTCTGTATGCCCCTATTCTATGCATGTGCTGAACTGTCTTCTGGTAAATTATTTAAATTACACCTAGCAGTAATTCCTGAGGACTTTCATACTTCATTTTCTCTATTAATGTAACAGAGAAAAGCTGCTTTGCAAGGATTGCTCTAAATTCCCAGAGTGTGAGTTCCAGACTCTATGTGTTGCATTATACCTGTCAAAAAACTTGTCTTTTCCTGAAATTTATTACTGAAGTTTCTCCACCCTAACTACTCATTGAAGCCTTACAGAAAGCTCATACATGATTTAAGCAGTTAACAGCACTGAAAGAAATAGGTCAGGTTAAAAAAAACAACTGAATTTAAGCTACCTTCACTTATTACTTATGCAAGATTATGTATAATTTAGCACGCTGCTGAATATGCAAGGACAGAATAATTGTTTACCAAAATATTTACTCTGAGTTGGTACCTGTGTTTTAGTGAGATAAGGTGACTTCTCAGCATTTGCTAATCACTTTTGAATTAAAAAACAATGAGTGAGTTTTTGATTGGGTTGATAACTGCACAACAGTATATGTAAACAGAGATCTTGTTTAACAACTTCATTCAAGTAAAATACCTGATACTGTTGTACAGAGAGCAGTTTCATTAAAGTCATCCCATTTTAGAAAACATTTCTTCTCTTTTTTTCCTTTACTATGGTCCTATCAATACACATACAAGTGTTACAGAAAACCTCTTTATAAAATGAGCTATATTTTTCTCTCTAATTTAAGCTGAACATGGCATAACGTTTTTCTAAAGTTTAGAAGCGGACCAAAGAGGTGAAGAGCCACTAAGGAAGGAGCAATATAGGTTCAAAACAGGGTCTTTAGGTCAGCTATTTTCCAAATGTAAAACTGTTCAGTAGAATATAAGCCTTGTTTGACATAGCAGTATTTTGATTTGTAGCTTTTCAGAAGAATTTTTTTTTTTACATTTTTTTAAACTATTTTATATTGGAGTATAGACAATTAACAATGTTGTGATAGCTTCGGGTGCACAGCAAAGGGACTCAGCCATACATATACATGTGTCCATTCTCCCCCAAACTTCCCTCACATCCAGGGTGCCACATAACATTGAGCAGAGTTCCTTGTGCTATACAGTAGGTCCTTGTTGGTTATCCATTTTAAATATAGCAGGGCATACATTTTTTTTTTTTTTAAGGAAAAGAATCATGTTTCTACAAGACAGTGTTTGTCGGTACTTAATTTACAAAATGAAAATCAGTATGCCCTAAATCAAAAGTTTAAAATTACATGAAAGTATCTTACTAAAATAGTTAAAAAGTTGAAAAAAATGTTTCAGAGAATGTATGCTTTTATTAATTTCAATAGTTTGAATAAATCCAAATTTCATACCCATATAAAATGTTATAATTCCAAGAGAATTGTCATATTTTAACACTTACATGGAACAAATCAGGGTACTGAGTTATGAATTATTTTTAATGAACACTCATGAAAGAAAACATAAGAATATGAGTCTTAACACATTAAATTTAATCTTCAGATATAGCACCAAAGTATATGGAATTAAAACTGGTATTCAAAAATAGATATAGAGAGGAGCTTCAAGATGGCGGAAGAGTAAATGTGGAGATCACCTTCCTCCCCACAAATACATCAGAAATACAACTACATGTGGAACAACTCCTACAGAACACCTACTGAATGCTGGCAGAAGACCTTAGACCTCCCAAAAGGCAAGAAACTCCCACGTACCTGGGTAGGGCAAAAGAAAAAACAGAGACAAAGAATAGGGCCGGTACCTGTGCCAGTGGGAGGGAGCTGTGAAGGAGGAAAGGTTTCCACACACTAGGAAGGCCCTTCACGGGCGGAGACGGGAGGTGGCGGAGGCGGGAGCTTTGGAACCACGGAGGAGAGCTCAGCAACAGGGGTGCAGAGGGCAAAGTGGAGAGATTCCCGCAGAGAGGACCGGTGCCGACCAGCACTCACCAGCCCGAGAGGCTTGTCTGCTCACCCGCCGGGGCGGGCGGGGGCTGGGAGCTGAGGCTCGGGCTTCGGGTTCAGACCCCAGGGAGAGGACGGGGGTTGGCTGCGTGAACACAGCCTGAAGGGGGCTAATGCGCCACAGCTGGCCGGGAGGGCGTCCGGGAAAAAGTCTGCAGCTGCCAAAGAGGCAAGAGACTTTTTCTTGCCTCTTTGTTTCCTGGTGCACAAGGAGAGGGGATTAAGAGCGCCACTTAAAGGAGCTCCAGAGACGGGCGTGAGCCACGGCTATCAGCGCGGAACCACAGACGGCTTGAGATGCTAAGGCTGCTGCTGCAGCCACCAAGAAGCATGTGTGCAAGCACAGGTCACTATCCCCACCTCCCCTCCCAGGAGCCTGTGCAGCCCGCCAATGCCAGGGTCCCGTGATCCAGAGACAACTTCCCCGGGAGAACGCACGGCGCACCTCAGGCTGGTGCAACGTCACGCTGGCCTCTGCCGCCGCGGGCCCACCCCGCATCCGTACCTCTCCTCCCCACAGCCTGAGTGAGCCGGAACCCCCTAATCAGCTGCTACTTTAACCCTGTCCTGTCTGAGTGAAGAATAGGGGCCCTCAGGAGACTCAGAGGCAGGGCCAACTCCAAATCCGAATGCCAGGAGCTGTGCGAACAAAGAAGAGAAAGGGAAATCTCTCCCAGCAGCCTCAGGAGCGGCGGATTAAATCTGCACAATCAACCTGAACTACCCTGCATCTGTGGAATACTTGAATAGACAACGAATCATCCCAAATTGAGGAGGTGGACTTAGGGAGCAACGATATATATATATATTTTTCCCTTTTTCTCTTTTTCTGTGGGGATGACAGGCTCTTGGTGCTCCAGCCAGGTGTCAGGGCTGTGCCTCTGAGGTGGGAGAGCCAAGTTCAGGACACTGGTCTAGCAGAGACCTCCCAGCTCCACATAATATCAAACGGTGAAAATCTCCCAGAGATCTCCAACTCAACGGCAAGACCCAGCTGCACTCAACGACCAGCAAGCTACAGTGCTGGATGCCCTATGCCAAACAACTAGCAAGACAGGAACACGACCCCACCCATTAGGAGAGAGGCTGCCTAAAATCATAAAAAGGTCACAGACACTCCAAAACACACCACCAGACGTGGTCCTGCCCACAAAAAGACAAGATCCAGCCTCACCCATCAGAACACAGGCACTACTCCCCTCCACCAAAAAGCCTGAGCAAACCACTGAACAAACCTTAGCCACTGGGGGAAGACACCAAAAACAATGGGAACTATGAGCCTGCAGCCTGAGAAAAGGAGACCCCAAACACAGTAAGTTAAGCAAAATGAGAAGACAGAATAACACACAGTAGATGAAGGAGCAAGGTAAAAACACACCAGACCTAACAAATGAAGAGGATATATGCAGTCTACCTGAAAAAGAATTCAGAATAATGATAGTAAAGATGATCCAAAATCTTGGAAATAGAATGGAGAAAATACAAGAAACGTTTAACGAGGACCTAGAAGGACTAAAGAGCACATACACAATGATGAACAACACAATAAATGAAATTAAAAATTCTCTAGAAGGGATCAATAGCAGAATAACTGAGGCAGAAGAACGGATAAGTGACCTGGAAGAAAAAACAGTGGAAATAATTACTGCAGAACAGAATAAAGAAAAAAGAATAAAAGAATTGAGGACAGTCCCAGAGACCTCTGGGACAACATTAAACACACCAACATTTGAATTATAGGGGTCCCAGAAGAAGAAGTGAAAAAGAAAGGAACTGAGAAAATATTTGAAGAGACTATAGTTGAAAACTTCCCTAATATGGGAAAGGAAATAATTAATCAAATCCAGGAAGCACAGAGAGTTCCATACAGGATAAATCCAAGGAGAAACATGCCAAGCCACATATTAATCAAACTATGAAAAATTAAGTACAAAAAAAAATATTAAAAGCATCAAGGGAAAAATAACATAAAAGGGAATCCCCATAAGGTTAACAGCTGATCTTTCAGCAGAAACTCTGCAAGCCAGAAGGGAGTGGCAGGACATATTTAAATTGATGAAAGGGAAAAACCTACAACCAAGATTATTCTAACAAGCAAGGATCTCATTCAGATTTGATGGAGAAATTAAAACCTTTAGAGACAATCAAAAGCTAAGAGAATTCAGCACCACCAAACCAGCTTTACAACACATGCTAAAGGATCTTCTCTAGGCAGGAAACACAAGAGAAGGAAAAGACCTACAAGAACAAACCCAAAACAATTAAGAAAATGGTAATAGGAACATACATATCGATAACTACCTTAAATGTAAATGGATTAAATGCTCCAACCAAAAGACATACACTGGCTGAATGGATACAAAAAAAAGACCCGTATATATGCTGTCTACAAGAGACCCACTTCAGACCTAGGGACACATCCAGACTGAAAGTGAGGAGATGGAAAAGATATTCCATGCAAATGGAAATCAAAAGAAAGCTGGAGTAGCAATTCTCATATCAGACAAAATAGACTTTAAAACAAAGACTATTACAAGAGACAAAGAAGGACACTACATAATGATCAAGGGATCAATCCAAAAAGAAGATATAACAATTGTAAATAATTATGCACCCAACTAGGAGCACCTCAATACATAAGGCAAATACTAACAGCCATAAAAGGGGAAATCGACAGTAACACAATCATAGTAGGGGACTTTAACACCCCAGTTTCTCCAATGGACAGAGCATCCAAAATGAAAATAAATAAGAAAACACAAGCTTTAAATGATACATTAAACAAGATAGACTTAATTGATATTTATAGGACATTCCATCCAAAAACAACAGAATACACTTTCCTCTCAAGTACTCTTGGAACATTCTCCAGGATAGATCATATCTTGGGTCACAAATCAAGCCTTGGTAAATTTAAGAAAACTGAAATCGTATCAAGTATCTTTTCTGACCATAACGCTATGAGACTACATGTGATTACAGGAAAAAAATCTGTAAAAAATACAAACACATGGAGGTGAAACAATACACTACTTAATAACCAAGAGATCACTGAAGAAATCAAAAAATACCTAGAAACAAATGACAATGAAAACACGATGAACCAAAATCTATGGGATACAGCAAAAGCAGTTCTAAGAGGGAAGTTTGTAGCAATACAATCCTACCTTAAGAAAGAAGAAACATCTCAAATAAACAACTTAAACTTACACCTAAAGCAATTAGAGAAAGAAGAACAAAAAAACCCAAAGTTAGCAGAAGGAAAGAAATCATAATGATCAGATCAGAAATAAATGAAAAAGAAATGAAGGAAATGATAGCAAAGATCAGTAAAACTGAAAGGTGGTTTTTTGAGAAGATAAACATAGTTGATAAACCATTAGCCAGACTCATCAAGAAAAAAGGGAGAAGACTCAAATCAATAGAATTAGAAATGAAACAGGAGAAGTAACAACTGACACTGCAGAAATACAAAGGATCATGAGAGATTACTACAAGCAACTCTATGCCAATAAAATGGACAAGCTGGAGGAAATGGACAAATTCTTAGAAATGCACAACCTGCTGAGACTGAACCAGGAAGAAATAGAAAATGTGAACAGACCTATCACAAGCACTGAAATTGAAACTGTGATTAAAAATCTTCCAACAAACTAAAGCCCAGGACCAGATGGCTTCACAGGTGAATTCTATCAAACATTTAGAGAGGAGCTAACACCTATCCTTCTCAAACTCTTCCAAAATATAGCAGAGGGAGGAACACTCCCAAACTCATTCTACAAGGCCACCATCACCCTGATACCAAAACCAGACAAAGGTGTCACAAAGAAAGAAAACTACAGGCAAATATCACTGAGGAGCATAGATGCAAAAATCCTGAACAAAATACTAGCAAACAGAATCCAACAGCACATTAAAAGGATCATACACCATGATCAAGTGGGGTTTATCCCAGGAATGCAAGGATTCTTCAGTATAGACAAATCAAAAAATGTGATACACCATATTAACACACTGAAGGAGAAAAACCATATGATCATTACAATAGATGCAGAGAAAGCTTTCGACAAAATTCTACACCCATTTATGATAAAAACTCTCCAGAAAGTAGGCATAGAGGGAACTTACCTCAACATAATAAAGGCCATATATGACAAACACACATCCAACATCATCCTCAATGGTGAAAAACTGAAACCATTTCCAGTAAGATCAGTAGCAAGACAAGGTTGCCCACTCTCACCACTGTTCTTCAACATAGTTTTGGAAGTTTTAGCCAGAGCAATCAGAGAAGAAAAAGAAATAAAAGGAATCCAAATCGGAAAAGAAGAAGTAAAACTGTCACTGTTTGCAGATGGCATGATACTATACATAGAGAATCCTAAAGATGCTACCAGAAGACTACTAGAGCTAATCAATGAATTTGGTAAAGTAGCAGGATACAAAACTAATGTGCAGAAATCTCTTGCATTCCTATACACTAATGATGAAAAATCTGAAAGTGAAATTAAGAAAAGACTCCCATTTACCATTGCAACAAAAAGAATAAAATACCTAGGAATAAACCTACCTAAGGAGACAAAAGACCTGTATGCAGAAAATTATAAGACACCGATGAAAAAAATTAAAGATATACAAATATATGGAGTGATTATCATGTTCTTGGATTGGAAGAATCAGCATTGTGAAAATGACTATACTACCCAAAGCAATCTACAGATTCAGTGCAATCCCTATCAAACTACCACTGGCATTTTTCACAGAACTAGAACAAAAAAATTGCACAATTTTTATGGAAACACAAAAGATGCCAAATAGCCAAAGCTTTCTTGAAAAAGAAAAATGGAGCTGGAGGAATCAGGCTCCCTGACTTCAGACTATACTACAAAGCTACAGTAATCAAGACAGTATGGTACTGGCACAAAAACAAATATAGATCAATGGAACAGGATAGAAAGCCCAGAGCGAAACCCACACACCTATGGTCACCTTATCTTTGATTAAGGAGGCAAGAATATACAATGGAGAAAAGACAGCCTCTTCAATAAGTGGTGCTGGGAAAACTGGACAGCTACATGTAAAAGAATGAAATTAGAACACTCCCTAACACCATACACAAAAATAAACTCAAAATGGATTTAAGACCTAAATGTAAGATCAGACACTATAAAACTCTTAGAGGAAAACATAGGCAGAACACTCTTTGACATAAATCACAGCAAGATTTTTTTTGTTCCACCTCCTAGAGTAATGGAAATAAAAACAAAAATAAACAAATGGGCCCTAATGAAACTTAAAACCTTTTGCACAGCAAAGGAAACCATAAACAAGACGAAAAGACAACTCTCAGAATGGGAGAAAATATTTGCAAATGAAGCAACTGACAAAGGATTAATCTCCACAATTTACAAGCAGCTCATGCAGCTCAATATCAAAAAAACAAACAACCCAATCCAAAAATGGGCAGAAGACCTAAATAGACATTTCTCCAAAGAAGATATACAGATGGCCAACAAACACATGAAAGAATGCTCAACATCATTAATCATTAGAGAAATGCAAATCAAAACTACAATGAGATATCATCCAACACCAGTCAGAATGGACATCATCAAAAAATCTACAAACAGTAAATGCTAGAGAGGGTGTGGAAAAAAGGGAACCCTCTTACACTGTTGGTGGGAATGTAAATTGATACACCCACTATGGAGAACAGAATGGAGGTTCCTTAAAATACTAAAAATAGAACTACCATATGACACAGCAATCTCACTACTGGGCATATACCCTGTGAAAACCATAATTGAGAAAGAGTCATGTACCACAATGTTCATTGCAGCTCTATTTACGATAGCCAGGACATGGAAGCAACCTAAGTGTCCATCGACAGATGAATGGATAAAGAAGATGTGGCACATATATACAATGGAATATTACTCAGCCATAAAAAGAAACAAAATTGAGTTATTTGTAGTGAGGTGGATGGACCTAGAGTCTGTCATAAAGAGTGAAGTAAGTCAGAAAGAGAAAAACAAATACAGTATGCTAACACATATATATGGAATCTAAAAAAGAAAAAAAAAAGAAAAAAAGTGGTCATGAAGAACCTAGGGGCAAGATGGGAATCAAGACGCAGACCTACTAGAGAATGGACTTGAGGATGCGGGGAGGGGGTTGGGTAAGCTGGGATAAATTGAGAGAGTGGCATGGACATATATACACCACCAAATGTAAAATAGATAGCTAGTGGGAAGCAGCCGCATAGCACAGGGAGATGAGCTCTGTGCTTTGTGACCACCTAGAGGGATGGGATAGGGAGGGTGGGTGGGAGGCAGACGCAGAGGGAAGAGATATGGGGATATATGTATATGTATAACTTATTCACTTTGTTATAAAGCAGAAACTAACACACCATTGTAAAGCAATTATACTCCAATAAAGATGTTAAATATATATATATAGAAATAAACAGAATAAAAAGTTAAAAGTAGATTCTATTGTACATTTATCATATCTTAAAATGAGAAAGTCAGAGTATAATAGAAAAAACAAGAAATCATTTATGCAGGGTTCTTTAAATGAACTAAAATTGGTAATTCCACATATAGATAAATACCAGATACCTTCTAATTATATTGAGTTAGTATTTAAAATGTTTAAATCACAAAATGAAGAAAATATACTTTAACATTTATAAGCTCTCCTAAGAGATGGCAATTTTCAGCTTTGAAGTGATAGCAGAATTTAGAAAGCAAAAGATAGACAGGCTTTACTATATAGAAATTAAGACTATGCTATAGGTTTTCAGAATAAAAAGGAATATGGCCTGCATAAAAAATATTTATAGCAATTATGGCCACAGGTTTTATTGTTATATAAATCATTTATATAATTGATAAGAAATACATTCAAATATATTATAGATAAATACATAGTGGCAAATCCAAAGGACAAATGACATGAACCAACAATTCACATAATATAAATATAATTAGTATACAGACAGAAGAGAATATGCTTAACATTAAGTGTTATCAGATAGATTACAATTTAAACAACAATCAAGTGACATTGTTTTTCTCTCAGAATTAATTTTAAAGTCATGAGTCACCCTAATGATGGTGAGGTGGAAGGAAACAATGGCAGAATTATTTGTGATAAGATGTTAAAGTATTCAAAAAGCAAATAGCAACCTTCACATATTATTTGATATATAGACATTAAATATGAAACTTATAAAGTCTATTTAGCAACAAAGAAAATTTTTCATAAAATATATATTTTTAAGCTTAATACAAAATTGTAAGTACAAGACAGTATGTCTACATATGTATATAGATAAGTACTGGGGTTAAGAAGAAAAAAACTAATGTAATTTTGGAAGGAATCATAGCTTTATGAATAACAGTTTATCTTTCATTTTGCTTTAACTGATCGTAAAACAATATTAATTATAACATAAAAAGTACTTTAGTCTTTATTGATGTTTTTGAATTATTTTCATTTAATTCTCACTACGACCCTGTGAGTTAAGAACTATGAATGTCTTTCTATGTGACTGAAGAAATCTCTTTGCAGTGGATTGGTGGGGCATCTGCCCATTTAACAAAATTTTATTGCCCAATATATTTTCAATGGCGACAAAAATAAAATAACTGCCACAGAACAAATGTTAGGAGTAGGATGATACATTATCAACATATTTCTATCATGTTCTATAAAATTAATGTGGCTATAACCAACTAAGTATGTTCACATCTATTTAATGGGGCAATGCATAACTCTTCCGGTAGACAAATTGCTAAATATTCTAAAGTTGCTGTGAGAAAAAGGGAAATTTGTTGTTAATTAATCCAATTTGTCAATTTTTTCCAATAATTGTAATGACTTGAAAGAAAACTACTGTAAGCATCTTAGCTCAAAAGACATCATACATTATTCCCACTGACTAAATCAGATACCACAAAATTCAAAGAATCATTTGGAAGAAATTATAACAACACGATTGCCAATATATGGACAAACATCTGTGTGTGGATACTAGTCTTGTAATTTTTCAAATAATGGTAATTTCAAATGATTGTTTCTGATCATAGCTTAAGTAATAAATCTACACAAGACCACATGTCATAAAATGCATGAATCTCAATGAAATATTTTACTTTATTTTGGTGTTCAAGAACACTATGCCTCAAAATCAGTCTCATATGAGTATATTAAAAAGCATATGTATCTTATTGGTTACATTTCTTAATAGGCTGAGCATCATAATAAAAAATTTCCATATTAATTTCAATATTTCTATACAAATACACAATAAATTTATTTATATTTTTCTGATAACTTTACCCAATTCTCCAACTCCTTTCTTTGCTTTTTTAATTTAAGATGCTTTCTCATAATTGATTTTGCTCTTTCTTCATGCTTATACAAAATGGAACAGGGTAGAAATGAGAGGTAATAGCTAAACATATTAACTTAATGATAATATTTTATGCTGTGGTAGGAAATTACTGCTTTCTTTTCCAGAAACTCAATTTTAAAAGGGCACGTTACAGGATTTTTTTTAAACAGATGCCTTAGAAAGTAGCTATAATGTCAGATTTCCCACCAGGAGCAAGTTAACTTACTGTAATGGATGCTCATTGTTACTTTTGTGCTGTCACTAAAGTTTTTTTCTTTTTTTTTTGCAAAATTTCCTTAAAGAGTATCTTTTCTCTTCCTTTTAGTAATTTAAAAACCAAGGTAAAATTGAAGAATTTTCTGAAAAAAAGTACATGAAATATCCTAAAACAGTCCTAATTTTCATCAATACATAATGCATTTCAACTTTGCTGCCTCAGTGCTGCAAATTTCTATATTTGTCTCAATGTCATGGTCTTTATGGCTAGAAAGTTACTAGTGTCTTATCCAGGAATTTTTAGTTTTGCCAAAGCAATCATGATATCTGCAATCCTCATTTTTCTTGTTTCAGCTTAAAATATAGTATATAAATCTATGAATTGATATTTTAAGATTTTCTCCCCCTCCTTTATATCAGGTTTGGTACTGAAAATTCATGGGGAAAAGGCAAAATATTCAATCACTGGTGCTAAAAATGTTAGTTGATTCATATAAAAATTTAGAAACCTGTTTTATGACAACAACAAAAAACCAATGTATTAAATACTATGAAAAGCAAAACTTTAGTAATTTTAGTAGAAAATTTCAAAGAATATTGCATATTAACTTTATATCAACTAAAAAGAATTGACAGACTGGTGGAAATATATGCAGGGCATATATGAGACAAAAAATTCACATCTAAAGCATATAAAGAACTGACAGAAATCAATAAACAAAAAACACTATTTTTTTTTTAAAAAGCACAATTCATTTGAGAAGGTAACTCACAAAAGAAGAAATCCGATTAACACCTGTCCTTCTGAAACTCTTCCAAAAAATTACAGAGGAAGGAACACTCCCAACTCATTCTTTGAGGCCACCATCACCCTGATACCAAAACCAGACAAAGATACAACAAAAAAAGGAAATTACAAGCCAATATCACTGATGAACATAGACACAAAAATCCTTAACAAAATACTAGCAAACCAAATCCAATACATTAAAAGGATCATACACCATGTTCAAATGGGATTTATCCCAGGGATGCAAATATGCGTCAATATCCACAAATCAATCAGTGTGATATACCACATTAACAAACTGAAGAATAGAAACGATATAATCATCTCAGTATATGCAGAAAAAGCTTTTGACAAAATTCGACACCCATTTATGATAAAAACTCTCCAGAAAGTGGGCATAGAGGGAACTTACCTCAACATAATAAAGGCCATATATGACAAACCCACAGTAACATCATTCTCAGTGGTGAAAAGCTGAAAGCGTTTCATCTAAGATTGACAAGGTAGATCCATTCTCACCACTTTTATTCAACATAGTTTTGGAAGTCCTAGCCATGGCAATCAGAGAAGAAAAATAAATAAAAGGAATCCAAATTGGCAAAGAAGAAGAAAAACTGTCACTGTTTACAGATGATATGATACTATACATAGAAAATCCTAAAGATGCCACCAGAAAACTACTAGAGGTCATCAATGAATTTAGTAAAGTCATAGGATACAAAATTAATGCACAGAAATCTCTTGTATTCCTATACAATAACAATGAAAGATCAGAAAGAGAAATTAAGGAAACAAACCCTTTTACCACTGCAACAAAAAAGAATAAAATACCTAGGAATAAACCTACCTAAGGAGGAAAAAGACCTGTACACAGAAAACTATAAGATACTGATGAAAAAATCAAAGACAACACAAACAGATGGAGAGATATACCATGTTCGTGGACTGGAAGAATCAATATTGTGAAAATGACTATACTACCCAAAGCAATCTACAGATTCAGTGCAATCCCTATCAAATTACCAATGGAATTTTTTACAGAACTAGAACAAAAAAAACTTACATTTTTTATGGAGATACAAAAGACCCTGAATAGCCAAAGCAATCTTGAGGAGAAAAAACGGGGCTGGAGGAATCAGACTCCCTGACTTTAGATCATACTACAAAGCTACCTTAATCAAGACATTATGGTACTGGCACAAAAATAGAAATATACATCAATTGAACAGGATAGAAAGCCCAGAGATAAACCCACCCACCTATGGTCAACTAATCTACGACAAAGGAGGCAAGGATATACAGTGGAGAAAAGACAGTCTCTTCAATAAGAGGTGCTGGGAAAACTGGACAGCTACATGTAAAAGAATGAAATTAGAACACTCCCTATCACCATACACAAAAATAAACTCAAAATGGATTAACGACCTAAATGTAAGACCGCACACTATAAAAGTCTTAGAGGAAAACATAGGAGAACACTTTTTGACATAAATCACAGCAATATCTTTTTGGATCCCCCTCCTAGAGTAATGCAAATAAAAACAAAAATAAACTAATGTAACCTAATTAAACTTAAAAGCTTTTGCACAGCAAAGGAAACCATAAAACAAATGAAATGACCACCCACTGAATGGGAGAAAATATTTGCAAACGAAGTGACTGACAAGGGATTAATCTCCAAAATATACAAACAACTCATGAGGCTTTATATTAAAAAATCAAACAAGACAATCAAAAAATGTGCAGAAGATCTAAACAGACCTTTCTCCAAAGAAGACATACAGATGGTCAAAAGCTCTTGAAAAGATGCTCAACATCACTAATTATTAGAGAAATGCAAACCAAATCTACAATGAGGTATCACCTCATACCAATCAGAATGGCCATCATCAAAAAGTCTACAGACAATAAACTCTAGAGGGGGTGTGGAGAAAAGGGAACCCTCCTACACTTTTGGTGGGAATGTAAATTGGTACAAATACTATGGAGAACAGTATGAAGGTTCCTTAAAAAACTAAAACTAGGACTACCATATGACCCAGCAATCCCACTCCTGGGCACATATCCAGAGAAAATCATAATTTGAAAAGATACATGCACCTCAATATTCATTGCAGCACTATTATTTACAGTAGCCAAGACATGGAGGCAACCTAAGTGTCCATCGACAGGTGAGTGGATAAAGAAGATGTGCTACATATATAAATGGAATGTTACTCAGCCACAAAGGAATGAAATAATGCCATTTGCAGCAACATGGATGGACCTAGAGATTAGCATACTAAGTGAAGTAAGTTAGACAGGGAAAGACAAATATCATATGATATCAGTTATATGTGGAATCTTAAAAAAAAAAAAATGATACAAGTGAACTTATTTACAAAACAGAAACAGACTCGCAAACTTCAAAAACAAACTTATGGTTGCCAAAGGGAAATGTGGCAGGGGAAGGATAAATTAAGAGTTGGGGATTAACATATACACACCATTGTATATAAAATATATAATAAACAAGAACCTACTGTATAGCACAGGGAACTCTCCTCAATATTGTTTAATAACCAATATGGGAAAAGAATCTGAAAAATAATGAATATATGTATATGTATAACTGAGTCACTTTGCTGTACATCTGAAACTAACACAACATTGTAAATCAACTACATTCCAAAATAAAATTAAATTTAATTTAAAAAAAGAAGAAATGTGAACCTCTTCAACCCCCTTTCCCTGCCCCCAGTAGTCAAGAAATGGTCCAGTGGGACATTATTTCACATCCAATAGATACGGCAAAAAATTGGTATTCTGAAAATATCAAGTGTTCTCAAGGATATAAAAGAAAGAGTCACTTTTATTTACAACTAACAGGAGTGTAAATTGTTAAAATCATTTAGAACCAATTTAACAATATCAAACACAGATGAAGTTTCAAATTCTTAGCAACTTCAATCAAGGTATACACTCTAAAGACATTTTCACATGTGTGTGTACACAAGGCATGTATTAGAATAATATCAGTGTTTATAATATTTTAAAATTAAAATAAAACAAGTGCATTTTAAATAAAATTTGGCATAAAATGGAATGTCATTAAGTGGCAAAAGTAAATAAATGGAGCCACAAGTCTCAGATTTTCAAATATAGAATGTTTAGTGCAAAGAGTAAGATGCTCAAACATTTTTGTAGTATGAGTCATGTTAATTTAAAAACATATAGCCAGGAGCTTCCCTGCTGGCGCAGTGGTTAAGAATCCGCCTGCCAGTACAGGGCACACGGGTTCGAGCCCTGGTCTGGGAAGATCCCAGCTGCTGTGGAGCAACTAAGCCCGTGCACCACAACTACTGAGCCTGCGCTCTAGAGCCCACGTGCCACAGCTACTGAAGCCTGCGTGCCTAGAGCCCATGCTCAACAACAAGAGAAGCCACCTCAGTCAGAAGCTCGCGCACTGCAACGAAGAGTAGTCCCCGCTCACCGCAACCAGAGAAAATCCCGCACGCAGCAAAGAAGACCCATCGCAGCCAAAAATAAATAAATAAATAAATAATTTTCTAAAAAAACCCAAAAACAAAAAAACATATAGCCAATGCTATATGTTAAACATATTTATAACAAATATAAATGGATGCAAATTCAGAATGGAAGTTAATTTGGGGGCAGAGTGAGGGATCAGACAAACACAGGGGTTTCTAATGATTTTAAAGTTTATTTCTGAAGCTGGGTGGTATAAAAATGTGTGTTTAGTACATAATTTATATTTTCTAATGCTTAATATTTTCCATAATTAAAATACATCAATGTCTATTTGTCCATTTATGTAGGTATAATTCTAACTACACATTATCATATAAACACACATGATCAGTAGATAGAATATACATTTAGTATAATACCTGTGTAAGGTTATTCACACTTGAAGATAAGTGGTTAACAGAAATAATTAACCAAGTTCAATATTTTTCCCTTATTATTTGATGCCAATTCTCCTGTTTTGCCCTCTTTAAAAATAATCTTTATTAGGGATAATCAACTAATACTTATATAAAATAATGTGTTTTTACACTATGTAAACAGAACAGAAATATAAAAGGAAAGTTATTGCAGTTTATTTCTAATCTGTGTGCGATGACAGCTCAGTGCTGTGTCCTCATTACAGGCCGTGAATCTTAAAAATCACAGTCCTGCTTCCTGATTGGAAGGGTTGTCTGCTATTTAAAAGCCCCATAAATCAGGCAGAATAATCTTTTCATTCAATAGCCTTTTCTGAATAAAAAGAACTTACTCTGAAAAAAAATTAAGAGGGGATACACTGTTCATTAAGGTATTATTAACAATAATTTATATGAAAAGTTATTCTTTTTTCCAACCGAAGTGGATAAGTGCATAGTTATGAGCACTAGTAGAAGCAAGAAGACCATGTTTACACTTAGTTGCTGTTGTGAAATATCTCGTCCCCAGTCATGATTTCCATATCGGTATGCTATACAGGCCAGGAAGCATGGTGCAATTTATTTTAGGTTTACAATTTCCCCGACAAATATCATGCCACATCTCACTATTGCCTATCATTTGAGAGGTAATTTAAGTAATATAAGATCCCTCCCGACTAATATATTCATTTATTCTATGATTCCTTATTATAACCAAACCCTTAGCTTCAATTTTTGATTTGAGAAAACAACCTTGGGTTTTCTCAGACTTTCTTTAACTATTTTTCCATCTTCTTTCCTATGACCCACCTATTGGATAATTTTTATATAAAATCCCTAAGTGCATTTATCTCTGCTTTATTTATTATTGAGAAACTATACACTGTGCACTGTGCTAATCTCTGATGATACTGTGTTCAAAATGAACACAATTTCTACTCTGCAGGAATAGGAATTTACAATCTATTGAGGACAGAATGATTAGGAAACAGGCATTTCGACTCAGTGAGAATGCCCCGGCATGAGATCAGAAGTGACTGTCCTCCGAGGGGCATCTAACTCAGTTTTAGGAAGCTAATGACAGGCTTTTGGAAGAGGGGTCCATCAGCTGGGATATGAAGAATGTGCAGGAGTTAGACAAGGTGAGAGTTAAGGGTGGGGTGGGATGGGGAAAAGGTGTTTTAGGCAAAGGAGGGCAGCCTGGTGTTTTGAGTTGGGAGAAAGCATTTCTAACTGAGACTGATTCTTTAGGTTAACATTCCCATCTGAAACAGTAACTAAATCCACATATATAGTTACATAAAATGCATAGTGGACCCTCAAATGTCTTTCTCTTCATTCAAAATATTACAAAAGCTTTTATTGCAGAACACATACTTAACCCCACTCCATATTCATCAATGTTTCATTGAGAATTTAGATGCTTTAAACATTCTAATAAACAGTTGTGTGCTGAGCTATATATATTTTTTACATATATGGAAGCATAGCCAGCCATCCTTCATTTCTTCTTAGAGATTATGCATTTCATTTTACATCTCACCCTCAACATCTAGATGAGTGCTTTGGAAATAGTGCACATTTAGAAAATATGCACATTTAGAAAATATGCTACTGATAATGAGTAAAAACAAATATCCTACTTAGGACTGTGATTAGGAAAATATTGGCAATGATAACTCCTTTAGGATTCTAGTAGTAATTAGATATTATCTTACTAATGCAATGTTTTCAATTATAAGAGCTAAAAATCGATATATCATTGAAAATCAATACTCCTATACATATAGGAATATATACGTCTCCCTCGGGTACCAATATACAGGCACGAATAATGAGTTTTTATATGGAATCACACGGTTTTTGTACTAATTGTCAATGACCAAGGACCCTTAATGAATCAAGAAAATGCTATATAACTTACAATATATTTTTCTTTCTATTACATACGTTTATTTTTTATCACTAAGTTTCTTTGAATTTTATCTGGCTAAAAAATAAATCTCAATATTTCCAAATAATTTTCCTTTTATTATTAAAAAAATTCTGGTTCCAGTTAATGGAAACTAAACAAAAGTGTAGCGGATGAGGGAAAGTTTTCTGTCTCAAAATTTCATACTCGGAATGAAAACCAAAACTCCTACAGGAAGCTCAGGGATTTGAACCTCAAAGGCAAGTAGAATCAGGAATTTTAATGCTTCTAGGACACTCTTTCTTCATTTATTTTCTTTGATTCTTTATACACGCTATACGCACTCTCTCTTTGCAGACCTGCACTTTCCACGTGGCCACTGACAGTTCCCAAGGTATACATTTTACAGCTTTAGCCACCAGAAAAAGAAAGAGAGTACTTTTCAAGTCCCAAATACTCAAAAAATGGACTGTGATAGATCAGGCTAGGGTCAAGTGTTTACCTCTGGACAAACAGTGGACATGGTAAGAGGTTACTACGATTGGATTAGCTTGCTTCTGAGAGGTTTGGAGGGGTACCTAGTGTATCATTTGGGTGGGGGAATTCCCAGCTGAAGGTAAGCAAGCTGAGTAGCTAGTTATGAGCATAAATGCTAATTGAATTTATCTCCCACTTATAATAATAACAAAGATTATCCATCTGTTTGTTGCCTAGTGAATTTCAACAAACGATTTCCATATTCCTCTTTTAATACATGGAGGAAATGTTCTATGTTGAATGTATATTCTCTGTATCACATTAATGTACCTGTAATTAAACAGACATGTCTCATCATTTATTTGGATCCCTAATGCCTGCTCATTTTATAGTGTTATATATATATATACATATATCCAGGAAAAAATAAAGTTGAAAAACTGTCCTAGGTATCACTGGTGCTGTATAAGGATAACCATGCAAAAACAGGTTGATTAGTTTGCCTTTAAACTAGGAAAACCTGTCACAACAGATGTCGTTCATCATCTGTAGGAGGAAACCGAGAGACTCTCTGATAATTCAGCCTCCCATGCAGAAGCGTTGCTAAAATGAGAAAAAGCTTTGGTTAGGCCAACTGGAGAAATCTGGATTGATCAACATTTGTATTTTTCATTGTAAATGAATAAATTGTCGTTTGATGTTTAACGAAGCATTCTCTGTGAAAGTAATAAATGGGTATCCAGCTGTGTGGGACCCATGAACTCTTGGTGTGTTGACCAAAACAAATTGCTGATCTTGAAAGGCTGAGGACCAGGCCTGAGAATGTGGCAAGTTTACTGATGGAGAGAGAGTGTGTTGACGTTCTCTGAGTGGTCAGTCTGTAGAATCTTTCAACTCCCTGTCTTAATGTACAGGGCCTTTAAAATGCAAAAGATGCATTTAATTTGTTTTGGTAGTTTTTCTATAAAAACAAACATTCAACAATTATTAAACACACATTTCCAGAGAAAACAGTGGAGTTTCCCCCACCCCCTTTTTCTTTGTAATTGATTTCTAAGGGAAAACATTTTCATCACTTTTTACGGAGACCACAGTCTTCTTACCATTTAAGCATCAGACCCCTGATTATATTTCATTCTGGGCTTACTGTGCACAGTCTGTCGGCTGCAAACATATATTTCTGCCAAGTTAAGTTTGTATACGTGTCTGCTTTTCTATATAATGGAATGTTTATGCCACCGAAGGGTTTCAAATGGCATAACTTTGGAATAAAAACTTGCAGATCCCCAAAGTGACTCTAAACAGGATCAGGCAAAGCTTATACAGCCAAACAAATAATCTTAATCTCATTTTGTCTTTTTATTCTCCCCTTTTTTTAAAAAAACAATGATTCTTAGTAAAGTTACAGAAAGCAGTTCTGGCAGCAATTTCATTGCTATGTTACCAGTAATGAAAAAGGAAATAGGAATCAGTCACTGATCATTAAATCTTTTTATAATCCACTAAAACATCACAGCTGATTTCTCCAGCCCTATTAAGCTCTTGTATTTAGGTTAAGTTTCTGTTAATAACGTGCATCTCTCAATCACAAAACAATTTAAAACTAGTACCCCAACACTAGACTAGATGTTAAAATAATGTTTAGCTTTCATATAAATAGTATGGCAGATTTTACCTTTAGTTATTTATTTCTTTGCATTGCACTGAATGCACTGGTGGAACTCTCCAAACAAAGTAATTTGTTTTCAAGTGAAAACAAATAAGTTAACTATATTCATTGAAGAGATAATATAATTTATTTTGTCTTATATCATTGAACTTAAATACGCACTTATAAAGGCTATAGTAACGGCCTACACACAATTGAAGTCTACACGTTGCTGACACCATGCCCTCAAGTTCACTATTTTTCCACCTGGAATTCTCTCCCAGTCCTTCCCCATCAGTCAGTAGGTATCCTTTTTTCCCAAGGACCAGCTGAAACTTCACATGCTTGAGAAACCCACAGCGACTGAGACCATTCCTCTACCACATGTATATGCTGTTTTCTAAGCAGCTCTTCCCCACGTCTCATGCTACTGCATGCTGTTTTGCAACAATCTCAGGTTGCTTCATATATGTGCCATTTTTTTCCAAATAGGTTTTAAGTTTATTGTGTAAAGGTCCGTATCTCCTACTTCTCCTTTATTCTGCGAATCACCTGTATATCCCACAGCAATTTGGCAATTTCTTACTGTCATGCATAGAAGTCATAACAGGTGAATCAAGTTTAAAAATTTTTTTTTTAAATTTTAAGCCAATTTATAACTTTTCCATGTCTCTAGCTAGGACAATCTGCGTTCTATTCTTTCTCAATCATAGAAAGAAGAAGATATAAAGAATCATATTACATACCCTCTTTTTGAAACAAGACAGTATCATATGTAATATATAAATAAGTAATAAATAAAACAGGACCAATAGTTATTTTTTAATTGTAATCTTTGTTCTCCATCACAATAGAAAGATGTCAAAGGTTATGAATAAATGTTTATTAATTAGGTGAACAAAGTCAAGTAGGGTTAATTCTAAACCGTTGATGAATTCAAAATGAATTGTTTTGAATGAATTGTTTTCAAATGTTTCCATTTCTGTTTGCATTGTATTTGTGGAGTCCTTAAATTTTTGTTTAAAAAATAATGGATCTTACATTATATACACAAATGTTAGAATCCTACTCTTATGTTTCTACTAAATCATTGAGTTTGTACACTTAAGTTATGTTAATGATTTGCTGAAATATAGGTGGTATAAAGTTGTTTTAATGTCTTGGTAAAAGGTACTACCAACAAGCAAGAAGATGCAAAGTGAATAGCTATCAAGGACTTCATCATAAAAATAGACTTGAGCAAACACATATGAGTCAGTCTTTCAGTACCACAAAGTATGTTTTTAAATGTTCATCCTTAGATGTACAGAAGCTGTATCATTAGAAGGAAAAATATTGAACCAGAAAACAAATCTGAATAGAACTGTTTTAACATAATCAGTTCAATATTTTCTGGGTTTGGTCTGCATGTTTGAGTTGGCCTCTACTGTAATGTACTCAAGATTTGAAGAGTTAAGTCCTCAGTATCTTACAAAGAGGTAGTAGAGAAGAGTTTGGACTCTGCTGCTAGACTTTCTGGTCAAATCCTGGATTTATGACTATTTACTAGCTTATAACTTGGGAAGTTTCCTTAACCTCTCTGAGCTTCAGTTTTGTCATCAGTAAAATGAATAAAAAGAATATTTTGAGAACTAAATGTCTTAATACATTTAAAGTGCTTAAAAGAATGTCTGGGATATAGTAAGTATTCAATACATGTCTATTATTATTATTAAGTTTTCACAGAAATCTACTTTGCTCTTGTTCTTTTTTTTTAAAACATCTTTATTGGCGTATAACTGCTTTACAATGGTGTGTTAGTTTCTGCTTTATAACAAAGTGAATCAGCTATACATATACATATATCCCCATATCTCTTCCCTCTTGCGTCTTCCTCCCACCCTCCATATCCCACCCCTCTAGGTGGTCACAAAGCACTGAGCTGATCTCCCTGTGCTATGCAGCTGCTTCCCACTAGCTATCTATTTTACATTTCGTAGTGTATATATGCCCATGCCACTCTCTTACTTTGTCCCAGCTTACCCTTCCCCCTCCCTGTGTCCTCAAGTCCATTCTCTATGTCTGTGTCTTTATTCCTGCCCTGCCCCTAGGTTCTTCAGAATCTTTTTTTTTTTTTAATTCCATATATGTGTGTTAGCATATGGTATTTGTTTTTCTCTTTCTGACTTACTTCACTCTGTATGACAGACTCTAGGTCCATCCACCTCAGTACAAATAGCTCAATTTCGTTTCTTTTTATGGCTGAGTAATATTCCATTGTATATATGTGCCACATCTTCTTTATCCATTTATCTGTAGATGGACACTTACATTGCTTCCATGTCCTGACTACTGTAAATAGCTTGCTCTTGTTCTGATACTCATTGTTACAGTGTACCTAATAAGGAAGACTACAGAAAGGTCAGTTCAATTTTCAATAATTCAAGTATTGCAGGACCTAAATACCTTTTTTACTCAATAATGGCCTTCCTTGAAAAAGTATACTTAGTGGACTGTGCTTTTTGGCTATAAAATTCAAATTCAGAAACATGCTTCTCCCTGTGCCCCCCTTAAGGAGGTGACACAGTTAATGCTGAACTGACATAATACTCAAGCTGATAATGGCTAGACTGCTATACACAGGCCAAAAACGGAAAAGAAGAATATTCCTTTTGAGTTGGAATATACTGTTCTTTAGGCCCTTCACCTGTTTCTGATTTCTACCTGCTTGCATGGCAACCTTCCTCCCTAAATCTGGGGTTTGAGTCTTTCTCTTCCCCTCTCACACACTACATTTCCTGGTCTTTTGAGGTCCAAGGATAAGTAGTAAAATCACAGATTTTCATATATTAATGCAGAGAACACATATATACATTCTTTTTTATATTTTTTTCCATTATGGTTTATCCCAGGATATTGAATATAGTTCCCTGTGCTATACTTAAATAAAAAATAGATTTAAAAAAAAAACCAGAAAACACTAATCTTCCTAAACTTAATAAAATGATCAGATATTTTCAGTGTGGGAAATTTCATGGTTTATTTACAATATACTGGTCATGCTAAAAACTAACTGTAAAGCTGTATTATATTCAGAACAAAAACTTTCCAGATTTCTATATTCCTTTGCAACTATTTGATAGAGGCTTTTCTAGAGAATATTTGGTTACTTTGACACTTTGGGAAGTTTTTACTTTTTAATGTAAAAAAAAAAAGCTAAATATGTGACTATTAATTTTGGATTCCATGGGACTTAAATTATCTTTGTTATTTCTGTTCCCGATTAATGAAATACAAGAACTCCGAAAGTGGACTTCGGTAAAAGCAAACGCGTCGGAGAAAAGAAAGCCAGGAAAGGGGCTTCCCTGGTGGTGCAGTGGTTGAGAATCTGCCTGCCAATGCAGGGGACACGGGTACAATCCCTGGTACGGGAAGATCCCACATGCCGTGGAGCAACTAAGCCCGTGAGCCACAGCTACTGAGCCTGCACGCTGCAGCTACTGAAGCCCATGCGCTTAGAGCCCATGCTCCACAACAAGAGAAGCCACCACAGTAAGAAGCTGCGCACCGCAGTGAAGAGTAGCCCCCGCTCGCCGCAACTAGAGAAAGCCCGCGTGCAGCAATGAAGACCCAACGCAGCCAAAAAAAAAAAAAAAAAAAAAAAGCCAGGAAAAGAAAATGCATTTAACAAAATCTATAACAGTGCAACTCAAGCCGCAGTCATTGTGCTCTAGATCTCATTACAGGGAGTAAGACATTTTCTCAGAAAATTTACTTTCCAGACTATCTATTAAAATATAGTACGCAAATTGCCCCATTGTAAATGGAATCTAGTGATAACTATGTGCTTCTGGATTTAATTACACATGACCTGCACAATGACACACCTGGAACCAGTGAGGCATGGGCACCTGCTCTTCTTGTATGCTTATGATTCATCTCACTCATTTAATCCGTAAGCACCTTGGGAAAATACGATTTCCTCTCTTCAAGCTACTTACTATTATACAGCTCCCCTTTGTTTCTTCTTCATACGTATCTTTCCTTTTGTTACAATTTCTTTGATTCTAAGCAACTTTTCATTATTATACAGCCTACGAAGCACCAAATGAAGTATTAAAACAGAAAACTAGAAAAGATCCATATTGTGCTTACCAACATAAGTTCCCACCAGAAGCCGACTCCAGGTAAAATTAATGATTAACCCTCCGGGCCATTTTGAGAGGGCAGGAGAATGACTGAGAGCTGGGGAGGGTTCTAGGTGGGGAGGAGTAGAGAGATTGCATTCAAGTTGCATTATTATGTGAGCATTTCTAGTAAACTGCGTCAATTAAACTAGAACAGGACCTGTATCTTCAAGCATCCAGCAGTTTGTTGCGATTTGTTTTCTCATTCTAAATGAATATTCACTTTTTCACATAAGTTTGTAAGCACAATTTTGGACTCTTTTGTTATTTAAGAGGGCGAGGGTCCCTTTCTCAGAAATTGTATATGCATCAGGTCCCACAACACCTGGATCTGTCCCTTTGTCCCATATTGACTGATATTTCTTGTGATCATTCACCTTCCAGCAGTGGTCTTCTTTGGTATTCGAATGAAAATCTTATTTGTACTAATAGCAAAAACAAATATAAAATTTTATTTTAAAGTTTTCAATGCATTTCAAAATATATTATGTGATGGGCCCTCACAATAAAATGTAATAAAGAAAATAGTGATGTCACTTTCTACTACAAATGAAAGAACCTAAATTCACACATAATAATTAATTCATATAGACACCTTTTATTGAGCTCAAGCTGAGAAGAGTTAAAGAGGTGGGCTAGTGCTGTTTTAACATGATCTTCCATTTCTAAAAAATGCATTATTTATTCTGAGAGAAACGGGGTGAGAATTAATTTGGAAGGAAACGAGGTCCTGCATCATATTTACCAGTATTTTATTTACCTACCTTATACTAAATGCATGCTAAAAGAATACTAAATGACTAAATAACAAGAGAATTGAAAAGTGAACATTAAACATATCAGGCTTGTGAACGCTAAATATATCTGGCTAGCTTTGAATTTTTTAAAATGTAGCCAGGATTTAATTGTTCAGGCTTGGGTTTTTTGTTTTGTTTTATTTTCAATTTTAACTAAATGACAATCATTTGTGTGTATGTTATCTTTCCCTAATATTTCAATTTAAATGATTAAAAAGCATTTTACAGGATGATTGCTTTTATTTTTAAAATAAGCTTCATAGCTGCGGAGTCGCATAGAGAAATAGCAGCAATACCACACAAGGTGGTTAAACAGCTTATGAATTAAACTCCATATAAGCAAATTTCTTTGTAAGTAATTTATATTGTATGGTAAACTTGTATCCAACTAGAACAGCAAATTAAAACATTAATCACATCTGTAAAATTTAGGGCCTTGTGCATACAGAAAAAAATTATTAGGGAAATACATTTTCTTGTATTGCTGAAATAAATATTCCACATATGGAAGCCAGTCTAATCCTTCTCATTATAGTGTGGATGAAGATGAACATTAAGCCCATATAACATTTCTTCCTGAATTAGTCGATAGCTCATTTTAGTAGGTAGCACATATTTCCAAACCTGAAATGCCCACGTTCAGTCAGATTTGCAATCCCCTTTTCCTTCGCTGCTCAGGCTTTCCATCACTGTTAGGTAACCACTGTGATTATTCCATATCACATACTGATGAGATGGCAAAACAGTTACAAGCTTTCTTCCCTGCATTAAGCAGGTTGTAAGCCATGGAAAACGAACTTGCCCTGAAATTATCAAGCATTCCAGTACTCTGTAGCTGCACCCGTGCAGGCAGCCTGCCAAAAGACATCCAAGACATCAGCCCCTATTCTCAAGCACATTTTAATCCAGCTGTTCCTCACAAAACATCCAGCATGCTTTGATTTACTGCTCTACTTAATTAGAGTGTAGAGTATGAGGGACCATCTTATGCACGAGATAAGCATCCTGAATGATAGTTTAAACTTTATAGAATGTGGTGGGGTTTTTGTTTGTTTGTGTGCTTTTTGTTCTCATAACCAGATAGTGAAATGTGTGTGCTGCATTTCTGGCATTAGCCAATTGAAACTAAATATAAAGGGTGACTATATGCAAAGAAAGCAAAACAGACATATTGCCAATCAGCATTCTAATGTGCAATCAAATTGGCAGTGTCCACTTCAAGATGTCAATACTGAATGAAAAATACCACTAAGGGTACTCTGTTGAGCCTAAGTTCAGGAAAGAAAAAAATAAAATGTTTTAAAATTCTGGGCTGCACATTGGAATTTTAGGGATTTGAATGGGATTCTGAGGAAGTTTTACAATAAGAAAGTAACTGTGCTACTAATAGGCCTTTCCTCCGAGGATACAGCTTTACTGAGAGACTAGTCCAGAAAGCTTCAAGCAAGCTCCTACCTGCTCTTACATCGGAATAGAGGAGGGTTTTCTAATACGTAAAAGAAATTTCAAAACCTAGATTTAATCCTGCAGGTGATAATTTTAAGGATTAGCCCCCAAATCCCTCACATCCCTTGCAGATGGAAAAGTGAGGATAAACACTGTAAAATACTAAAAAAATTGGTAATACTGGGTGTTTGGGGCTCTATGATAAATTAACCCCATTATTTCACAAAATTAAGTTAGAACTTCTGTTTGTTATTCTGTACCTAGTTACTGAGAAGACATATTATTTCCTTAAAAGATCCAATATTATTGCTCCCCCAGAGGAGATAATACATTACATAGAACCTATACTTTAGAGACACATATTACATAACCATGACTGAAGTAATCAATTGAATTTAAGGTGTTGTTGAATCCACAGAAAACATTAGATTTTCAGTGAGTTTCTAATCCATACGCTTACTCTAATATTCACATTTGTTTTTTCTAATGTAAAGCATACCAAGAGCTATAAGGAAAAAAGAAGAAAGAAAGGACAAGAAAGAAAGAAAGAAAGAAAAAAAGAAAGAAAGAAAGAAAGAAAAATATTTTTTATATTTTCTCAGTAAGAGATACCATATTTTATAACTCATATATTTGGGGTTTAAAATATTATAAAGCTGCTTTTTGTAATATAAAAATTAAATAGTGTACAGAATATAGCTAATTAATATTGTATACTAACATGACATTAAATACATTATTTATTTTTCATGGACATATTTCATGACCAAGATAGGAACGTTATCTTTTAAATAGCAACAATGTTGATGGCCGTTTTCAGCAGAAGATACACACTCACTGCAGCTTATATTTTAGCACTTTATATTTATACATTTATAGAAAGTGGTATAAAATGTTTTTCTTCCAAATCTCCATTTCAATTTTTTAATGATTAATTTAGATTTCATGCTACTCTTTGGACAGTTATATAAAAAGTTTCACTGAGTTGTATATATGTGACACCAAAACACTTAGTTTTGTAGAAAAATATTCAGCCAAATCTTGAGTTGATACCACTTAAGATGAAACACCTTTCAGATTTTTTTTCTAGCAAGTGATTGTTTCAGCACCAGGTATTCATTGTCTGTATTCCTATTCCAAAACCTACTCTTATCATTCCTGGAATTCCTAATCAATAAATGTTACCACATAGGTTTCCTAATATATACTGTGTAATTAAAAATTTTTGCTTGTTAAGCAATAAGCATAACGAGCGACGCTGCTCCATAAATGAAGGCATATAAGCAGAGATGAAAAATAAGAACAAGGAGGGGGAGGAAGACGAAGAAGAGAATGAGGAGGAAAAGGAAAGAATTTAGGAACTGCAGAAATTTGCTTCAAACCAGGGCAGTGGTTACTGAAGTAGGATCCACAGAACAGTAGTTCTGTAAAATGCTTAATGACAACAAAACATAGGTCCTGAGGTAAAACACTCTGGATAACACTGCACATTATAACCTCTCTTGAAATTTCACATGTATTAATATCCCAATACACATTAAAGGCTCAGCCAACTTCCCCAGTAGAGAAACAAGTTTAATTTTGTTAAATACTGCAGTAGGTACAGAGATGCATCATCCAGCTCCCCTTACAAGGAAATATGTGCTCCCAGCTGCAGGGGGCATGTCCAGCAGACAGCCCCAGCCTTCAGCTGTGGGGCAACACCCTTCTGCTGTTTGGACCAGGAGTCCTGCCATGCTGAATCAATGCAGCGCACTCTGACAAGCAATCCATGCTGGTCAGCATCCCTCCAGGTGTGCTGTTGCTTCATCCCAGCATGCATCCCGGCATCCCATTCCACCTCTTCCTCTGTCCTGTCAGTCTTGCTTCCTCCCTTTCTTTGCACAAGTGTTGATCTCCCAAATTCTGTCTCAGAGTCTGAATCTATCCAACCTGAAACAACTATGTTCCTAATCTAACAACTTAGGTTGAACACATGATGCATTCCCTAGCACCTGCTTTGGGGAAAGCTGAAATAAAGGTTTGGAGGCAAAAAGTTCCTTTACCAAGACTAACGCACAGGTTGTGCTAAATCTATTCTGAAAAAAATTGACTCTATAACTCTGCATCTCTGAGTAGTCCAGTAGAGAAATCAATGGACTTTTCTCTCCTTGACCTCATAACCTTTATAATTTTACTGCAAGCATCATCTAAATTTTTTCTCTTGAATTAGAGATGTAATTTTGTGGCAAAAGTCCTTTATATTTCAGTTTTAAATGTTCTTTAAATTTTAATTCTAAAAAGTATAACATCCAAATAGTCACTTTTCCCCGGATTTCAAATTATTGAAATAATTTATTGTCATCAAATGTGGAACATTTGACCTAAAGTTGAAACATTTTAATAGATGTAAAAAGAGTCCAAAAGATAAATATTTACCAGAACAAATTAAAATTCTTGCATTCTGCTGCTTTTATATATGAACTTTAATAAAGAAAATAAATTATTCATCTTTTCTTGTTCTGAATTTTAGATAGGCCATGTTACGACAAGATGAAGACAAGTTGTAAACACACTAAGTATATATTTAGTGGTATTTAAGATATGGTTACACTTAAGGTTCGAAATAAGGTTAATTTTAATGACCATTATTTTATGTATATGTTTTGAATTTTTCAGTTCTGAGGTTTATTTGGGGTTATGTATGAGATGATTTTTTTCAAATGTCTAGTGAACAATTTCCCTAATCTATTTTGACAAATACAGTGAGCACTGTTACCATTGCTAGGCAATAATAGACATGTTCTATCTCCAAGTTGTATAGACATGTTCTATCTCCAATTGTATACACATTTATTAAGCATGAACATATTATACAGAACATATATTTAGAGCTTTCAGCCAAAAGTAAACAAAGAAATGAAAAAAATGAACCAGAATGACTACAAAACAACAACAACAAAACAAACAAAAAACCATGAGATTCAACCATTAGTACCAGAGTAGAGAAGGTGGGTGTGGTGACAATGGCCATTTCTCTAACATCAGTAGAACTTCAATTTCCTTTCATTTTTGGAGAAAGGGTGGAGTCTCAACACTTCAAACACACTTTGTCATGAGGGCAAAAAGGGATGCTAAATGGATTTCCTCAAGCTTACATCATACAGTCTATGCTGCTAGGTGTACCAGTCATACAGTTGCAAGTAAGATAATGAAGAAATTAAATCACTTTCCTTTTTTAGTCTCTCTCTTAAAGAGGTTGCATTTTGTGCTGACAGTGCATAGCTGATAAAATAGCAATTTTTGAAAAGCTTGCTCATTTAGCTACTCTCAGAACCCCTGCTGACATCACTGACATTTTCTCCAAATATGCAAATACTGAAAGTCACTTTCTAAGATGCATGCATATATTTCCAAAAATGTTATTATTTTATGATCAACTAGGCATAAATGCAGAGGCAGACTAGTTTACTGGCTTTGTAATGCCACATTCATGAAATGACTTTTTTTTAAAATGAGGTTTCATAGGAATCTGTCACAGCCTCGTAGATCTTTAAAGGTGAGTTATTCCTTTTATATAGAGTGGGGGTTATTTTAAGGCCTTCCCATTATATAAACATAAAAATAGGAGTAAAAGCCCATAAGCTCAGCAAACTCAAAACTGGGTGACAATGGCAATATTATCATTAAACTCAACACACAACTTTTAAAATATAATGCACATGCAGTGGGCACGAATACTATCTTATTTAAATGTCTGTATTAAGCACAACCACTCTCTGCTAGAAATGGGGAAAAAACAAACAAGTCATATTCATCAAAGTAATTGTGTAGGTACTTTCAGTACCAAAATGCCTAGAATGAAGGATTGAACTGCTAACGGCAGCAGTGACAGCCATGAATCATGGTAGGCTACTCCGGGGCCTTTACCACCATAAAACAAAAGATGTAGATGAAAAATGCTGCAATTAAGTGATTTGATTTCTGCCCCCTTTTTCCAACTGCATTCGTGCATGGCTGCACAGCAAAGATTGATGGGAAAAATTACTCTACGTGATCTCTGACAGAGCCTTGGAACAATTCTATAAGGGAGAAACATACAAATCAAACCAGCTTTCTTGTATTCAAACAAAATAATACATATAAAGCAAATACTTTAGCCTATATCCAAAGCACCAAAATTTGCATGCACACATAAATTGTTGAGAAATGCTCTGCTATCAAAACCAAACTCATGGATTTTTCCAGCTAGTTGGGTTATACTGATATTTGTTTAAATAAATGTTCAATCAGTACTGCTGAGTGGCATCCTCAATATGTCTGTGCACCGAGAACAAATTACAGATACAAATTTGTGGAGGTAAAACATTCTTATCTTTTATATCAATAAATTATTAATGAAAATACACACAAAATAAAATAATAGAAAATTTCACGGACTGTTCAACTCCCCTGTCATTATAGTCATTTAGAGGGGCATTTTTAGTGGGTATTCACAACTCAGTTGGGGTCCTACATACAAAAGAATCAGACCTGAACGCCAGGGAGTATTTTACTGTGGTTGGTATGTACATTTAAAAGATGCGAAATTTGCAACGTCCACTGAATAAAATAAACAATACTGCTCATATGAAGAAAGGTATTTCTTCTTATCAGAGGCTAAAGTGAAATTATGTGGGTTTCATTTCCTGAGGAGTGACGGTCACTCAACTGCAGTTTACTGTAAGAAATGTACAATTAATTTAATTTGAATTTATACAATAGAATTGCCCCCTCCATCAAAGGGGAAAAACATGTGTATACTTGACTTTGTTATGTGTACCGAGGCTATATTTAATCGCTGCTAGTATAGTGATGTTGAATTGGGTAAATTCTTACATTCTACCTGTAGACCTTTACATATCTGTCTTTCACGTATTGTGGTATTTTAAATAATGAGTTAGAGGTAGATTTTGCAAGACAGTAAATATTTTCACTTCTTCTATTGATTTCTGTCTCGTCAGGACTCTTTAAAAATATGTTGCACTGAAACTAGTATTTTACTATGGCTTTTCAGGGAGTTACCTTAAAAAAATGTGTAGCCACTGCTTATGTGCTTAATTGTTGTGGTTCTTTCATTGTCTATCAAGATAGGAAACCCCAGGGTCCCAGGGCCAGAACTCATTAGTGGATTTTCTGACTTTAATAATGAGGAAATCTGTGACATACCAGCATGGTTTGATAAAATATCACAGACTTGGAAATCAGGAGACCTGCATTCGCCACTAATTAATATTAGGTCGAACTATATGAAATCACTATTTTTGTAGGTCAAAAACAGCTGGCTATCACAATTATCAATACAAGTGGTTCAACCTATATTACCTTGGTATAGGGTAAGCACTCAGCTTCATTTTCCTCACGTGTAAGCAGGCAAAGTGACCATTTCTTCTTACAAGTAAGTATTTACTTAATATACATTATTCAAATTTTGTACTTTTATCTTCATCTGATTGGTAAATAAATCTTATACTTTACCAATGATCACTAAATGTCAACAATTATTATGAATTCACTAAGTATCTTAAGATGTAATTAAGATATACATTAAGTATCTTCAGTATGTATTTTGTAAGTAATCAAGGTAAATCTAACTCTATAATAAATTCATTCAGTTAAATTTCTTCAAGAATTCATTTAGTCCTTCCATTTATAAATGGGTTTTTAGTGTATTTATTGGGACACTTGAAAGACTTTTCATTTAATTTTTAATAGACCATCCCTTTCTTGTATAAAAACAAGAAGTATAAGTAGAAAAAATCATGCCTGAAAACATAATGGAAATTTAAATATAATCATGATAAATGTGCTGTAACTGAGCTAAAAATTTGGCTCTGAGCTTCCTGGAAAACTGAGTAAAGAGGGAAATAATGTTGATGTCTTTTTATATGTTTTATCTTTTATGTTTAGATTCTTAAGGTCAGGAGGCATATCCTCTAATTCATTTGGATATTCTAAAGTAATCACCCCTCCTTTTTCTCCTCCTCCTTCTATTCACCATTTTTCTTCTACAATGAGACTCTTCGAAGCAACTAAATAGATCAGTATAGAAAGCTATATTCTATAGAGAATTCTCATTATTATATTACTTAATATCTTACATTTTGGGACATAGTGGTATATGTGAAAATGCTTGCAATATAACCGTGTATTGAAGATAGGGTCAATATAACCTTTAAATACTCAGCCTCCTGATAGCAATACATTTAAGTTATTTTGTAGAAATAAGAAAACCGTAGTGCTATCCTAAGAATTTTAGACTATATCCATAATGTAAATGATAGTATCTACTAAAGCTAAAAAACGTAATATATAAAAATACCAATTTTATACTATTTTTATGTTTTTCAATAAGGTATAACTGACACACAACAAACATACAATATGTTTTAAGTGTATAATTTGATAAAATTTTGGCATAAGCACACAGGCATGAAACTATCACCACAATCAAAATAATGAACACATCCATCACACCCAAGTCTCATCAAGCTCTTTTGCAACCTCTCCCTCCTGCCTCCCTGTTCCTCTTACTGATGTGTTTTCCTGTGTTTGCATTTCTATAACTTTTATACAAATGGAGTCATGTAGTATGTCTTCCTTTTTGTCTGGCTTCTTTCATTCAGTATAATTATTTTGACACTCTTCCATGCTGTTGTGTTTATCAACAGTTCACTCTTTGTCAATCTGAGTCGTGTTCCATTGTATGGATTCACCACTTTTTAAAAAAATCTGTTTACCTGTTGATGGGCATTTGGGTGGTTTCTAGTTTGGGCTATTACAAATAAAGCTGCTATGACCATTCGTATTTTCTCTTGATACTGTTAAAAGAATGAAAAGTCACAGACTGGGAGAAAATATTTGCTAAGTATATATCTTCTAATGAACATGTATTCAGAATATATAAAGAAATCTCAAAACTCAATGATAAGAAATCAAACTACCCATTAAAAATGGGTAAAAGATTTGAATAGGCACTTAACCAAAGAAGTTATACAGATGGCAAATAAGCACACATGAAGGTGCTAAAAATCATTAGTCATTAGGAAAATGTAAACTTAAATCACAATAAGATATCACCTACTGGAATGGCTAAAATTAAAATGAATGGCCACACCAAGGGTTGGCAAGAATGTGGAAGAATTATCAATTTCCATACAATGCTGGTAGGAATGTAAAATGTTACAACCTCTTTGGAAAACAGCTTGGCAGTTTCTTAAAAAGTTAAAGATACACGTATCACATGATTCAGAAATTAACTGTGAAAACTGACTTTATTAAAAGACTATCATTAGCAAGCTTGAGACTAAGAGAGAATAATGCTTCTGGCTTGGCATACTTTCTGTTAATGTTTACCTCCGTAACTTTTTAACAATACAGACTTTATATACCATCTATATGTCATTGATTTCCAACTTTATGGCTTCTCCATCGTACTCCAGTGTACATCCAATGATTACTTGATTAGCCCCTCAAAAGTAGTTTTCTTCTAGGTTCCCCAGCTCAAGAAATAGTACTACACACCTAGTTGCTTGACCCAAAATTCTAGGAATCATACTTGATGCCCTCCCCTCCCTCACTACTCCCCTCAATGGTCCCCATACACAATCCATCAACAAGATCTGTTGTATTTACCTGCAAACTGTGTCCAGAATCTGTCCAGTTATCTCCATTTCTGTTTAATACTTCCCTAGTGCAAATTTCCATTATCTCATTATATTGCTGTAATAAATTTCTAAGAGCTCTCTTTATATTTACTCAAATTCCTAATTTCTACACTCTATCCTTCCTACAGCAGCCAGAAAACTCTTTTTAAAACCTAAATCAGATAATATCACTCCCCTTCTTAAACCCTTAAATAGCTTTCCTTTGCAATTTCAATAAATCCAAACTCTTCACAAAAACCTAGGTCATCAAATTTTAGGCTCTTGCATACCCAGCTCAACTCTCTCACTACTCCAGACACAACTGGCTTTCTTTCTGCTCTTGGAACACTAAGCTCATTCTCACATTTGGGCGGTTACACCAGACCTAGTGCCCCCAGATCTTTTGTATACCTGGCTCTTTTTTGCTATTCAGTCATCAGTTCAAATATCTTCTCTCCAGTGAAGTTCCCCTGACTACCAAATCAAAATTAGCACTCCTCCATCACCCCTTATACTATTTTCTCATTCAATCACCATGCTATCATATTAATTATTTTATTTTCTTGTATATTGTCTGTCTTGCTTCCTCTGGGACATTGTCAATATTGTCAAAATATTGAAATCTTGTCAATATTGTTTATCCAGTGCTTAGGAAGTAGGGGGGACAGTCAATTGATATTTAATGAAGAATTCTTTTTTGGAAGCTACATTTGCATGGAAATTAAAGGTAATTTTACCTCCCAAATATCACTTTTTATGTGTTTATTTTGTATTTTTATTTGCTTTACTTATGAGAAAAAATATAAAAGCTGAGGTTAAAAAGAAGAAAAAGAGAAACACACTAAATTTGAATGCGAAATTTTGCCATAGAGTAACAGGTCTTATACTTTTCATTTTAAGTAACTGGAAGGTTAGGGAACTGTCACTTGACATGGCAATCATTCTGGGGAAGGACTAAAGCATAAAGCAGGCACTCATACTGCAGTCTTCTGTCTCCATTAATCAAGTTTATAGCAGCCACATGTAGCATCACCAGATGCTGGAATTTTTAGTACCTAGAAAATCTTGACTTTTTACCAGATGCCCACTAACTGGGGGGTGGGGAGTGGAGGAAGCATAGCAAGTTACACTATTTCTTTGTTTTCCACAAGGGGTTAAATAACAGGTATTTGGTCAGCTTCTATAGCCCCAGGAACAAATATCTCCTTTGATTAGTCCTAGGAGCTTTGGATGTCATAGGACCTGATCCAAAGGAGGAAAAATGACAGAACCCTACAAAAAATAACTTTTCTTTTCCATGGGTGATAATTCTTAATGGTGACACTATCCTGGAAAGTCATCCCTTCCTTCCAAAATGGCAGTTCATGTGGCATTCAGAAGAAAAGAAAATGACCCTTTCATGCAGAAGATATGAAAAAATGGAAACAGCAAAGTCAATGAATCTAAGTGACTTGCTGGCCATGGAAGTGAAAAAGCATCCTTAATGTATAGCCAGCCACAGAGCACACAGGTGGAGTGAAGAGGAGGGAAACATAAAGCAGGGACATGCAATGGCCACAGGAAAAGTAAGAGAGCCCAGGACAGTGGCCTCAATGAGAGGAAGTGGTGAGAGAAGAATGGAGAAGAGTCCATTTAGTGTGCCATTTCCAGAGACAAATTGTGTAGGGAAAAGTGGAAGAAGGTGAAAGGGCTAGCAGTGAAAGCAGCAAAGACCTTGAACTGATAAAAATGGAACATTGAAAAAAGGCAATCTATAAATTTCACCCTACCTCATGTGGGAAAATGGGCCAGAAGAGGCCTACTGAGAAAACCAAGCATAATTCATGTTATAAAGAGAGTCTAAAAGGGAAATTAGCATCTGTACCACCCACACTGAGTTATGTTTAGCTTAATTGATTCATAAGTATGGCCATTAGTTTATACATGATGTAAGATTTGCTTATCTATTACATAAACTCATTTTTAATTTCAGCCTAAATTTATAAACCTTATCAGATAATTGGCTATTTCCAATATAGTAGAGCTTTGAATACCAATCAAATGCCATGAAGAAAGGACAGAATATTCTTGATTTGATTTGCTATAACCCAACTTCCCTGACAGAGTAGATGAAGAGGAGGAAAATAAATTGGAATACTGAAAAGGCATGAGTATAAATGAACAAAACGAAAAATACAAATTACAAATGAAGGAGAAAATGTTTCTTTTCTTTAGCATAGGACCAATAGGGAATATCTTACAGGAAGTATCAGTAGGAGCAGAAGAAAGTGGATGGGTTTTTCTTTGGAGCAGAAAGTAACTTAGACTCTCTGGGAGACTGAGAAATGTTTCTTTTCTCCTGGTTCTCTATTTCTCTAACTACATCAATCTATACACCTACATCTATCTATCTTAAAAAAAAAAGTCTAATTCTTTTAGAAATCAGATAGCTACAAAAACCAAGGGGGTAATATAGAATTTACCTAGAGTTGGAGAATATGAATATAATTTGGGAAATTAAGTCAAACAAGAGCAAAAGATTATCTTAATTTCAACGACTGTCTACTAAAAGTTCCAAATTGCCTCAATTCATTTTCTTTTTTATGTAGCAAACTCACACCAATTTACAGTCAATGAAGTAAAAACATATTCAATATTCACTCAACAAACATTTACTGAACCTTCTCTTTAAGAGGATATGCTTGGCCCTATGTTCAGGACCATCATTCCCTTGGAGAGGAAGAAAAGAATTTTGATTCCATTCCATATCCCATAAACTGAAATGTAGCATTTATATTCCCAGTGTGGATATGAAGCCCCCAAAACAAAATTATAGTTATGATCACAGATTATCCCTCAAAACTGTTCAGGCTTTACTTTTTAATGCATTCTAGTATATAAAATTTAAGGTCTTTAGTAACTTCAAATAGATTTAATGAAAAAATGTTATTCCATTAGTTTCTTTTAGTATATTTGGTCCATGATATTCAGAATACTAATTAATGAGTTTTTAAAATGTAAGGATTCAGGGATTTAATAACGTGAAACTTCTTTTACTGAAAAATAAAACTATGGCTCTATTCACTATAATTTGATAGTTCATATGATGTAATTACTATTTTTAAGTTCACATGTCTTAAAATCTGATGTAAATGGCTTCACGGAAATAATATTTTAGCTTGTAAATTCATTATTTTAAAATTTACTATACATCAGGAGTTAAGCTGAAGATCAGCCAAAATCCACATTTTTTTCCAGTCATATAGTCTAAATATATAATAAAATGTATAATGTCATTTTATCTCAAACATTTTACATTTAGTGATTGTAAGTTATATACTAACCAACCTTGTATGAGTAAATGCATAGTGTTAAAGCTTGACTTTTTAAAACTAAACATATTTAAGAGAGTATGTAACATTAAGAGGATCAGTCTTTAATATTTTTAGAGTAGGGATAAATACAAATGAAACATAAGAGCTTAATTTTTACAACTTCTCAAATATACTGAATTAAACAAATTTCCTTTATTTAAAAAAATTGTTTATTCTTTTTATCATCAGTTCTATAGTACATTTAAATATAACCTATGTATTTCCTGGAAAAAGTCAAAAGTTTACAATTATTTTTAGCAAAAATAATTAACCTTCTGGAAAACTATTTCCCTTCTAAAAATATAGATACACAATTTGTACAACTGAAGTTATGAGTGATAGATTAGCGTTATTATTAAAGAATTATACATACCTTGGACAAGAAATATTAACAACATTAATAGCTACCATTTATTATGTGCCTACTAAGTCCCAGGCCTTATCCCAGGCCCTTTGCATATATCATTATTAATAGTCACAACAGCCCTGCAAGGTATAGTTTCTTTTTTCATTTTTACAGCTGGTACAACTGTGCTTCAGTCCAGGTAAGCACTTGCATGAGGCCAAACAAGTGGAAGAGCTGGAATTCAACCTCAAATCTCTGTCACTTCTGTCTGGGAGCTTTGACTGTATTCATCTATGATAAATTACATGCAGATATGTTTCCTAATTTTTCAAAATTCACTATCAATTAAAATGTTTTCAAAAAGAACATCTGACTACAAACCAGCCACAGGCTTCATTAAAGTACTGAGACATTTGGGGACCATGCTGCTGATATTAACAATGCCCAAAGTTTGAATTTTAAAACTTCACTGTTTGTAGTATAATCATGTTAGTTGAGACAGAAGTGATTCCAATTTCATTTTCAAACACGTGTTTTAGACTGCTTTTGAAAAAGAAGGGGTAGCTGTACTGGGTAACTACTGTGTGATACCCACTCCAGTAGAAAGTTATACTTACACTTATAATACAAATATACACATTTATTGAATGCTTACTGTGGGTGGCTAAGTGCTTCAAATGTATTATTTAACTTTTATAACAACCTGTGAGAAATACTGTTATCATGATTTTACAGGTAAACTGAAGCACATAGGCATTAATCAGTTTACCCAGAGCCAAGTAGCTAATGAGTAGAAAGGCTAAGTTTAGATTCCAAATTTGTCCATCTCCAAAGTCCAACACTCACCACTAAGCTATCCTGCTCTACATACAGTGGCCTTTAGAAGTGGACATCATTCAAGTTTCTACACATGGTCTAGGGTATGGGCCTGTGATCATACCTAGCTGTGGGCTGAGCCTATAGTAAGAAAGGCAGTGGCTGCAGCTGTGTCTTGGCTTCTTGCCACACTTCAACTCGGGGAAAATTCATTTCTTCACTTCAAAAGTGAACTGTATTAGGTAATCTCTAAGATCCATTAAAGCAGTAAGAGTATTAAGATCCTATTAATACATTTTATTTATGTCACTGAACATTGTAGCTAAAAGTATAACCGAAGTTTTGTTGTTGTTTTGCTATTACTTCTGTCCCTCCCCATAGGCACTGTAGAGGTTTTAAGCATGAACAGACTGGAGACGCAGAGAGCTAGATCCTAACTCCCACCCTGTTCTACTAAGGCATGCGTGACCTTGGGGAAGCCGCCCAGCCTGTCTGTGCTTCTGTTTGTTAATCTGTAACAGGAAGAAAATACCAGTACCTATCCCAAAGGATTGTGTGAGAAAAAAAAATATAAAAGTGCTTGGCACAGAGTAAACTCAATAAAAGTTAACTATTATTATTTGGAATTATTATTATGTTATGAGACTGAAAGGTTATATCATACAATTTATGTTTAATTGCTAAAAAATTCACAAAAAAAGTAATTAGGGCAAAATATTCACTGCTAGTACACTCTGGATGAATTTTAAAATTATATTTATATATGTATATATGTGCATGTGTATTACACACATGTCTATGTATATGTGTGTATGTACACATGTAACACATATACACATTCCCCTAGCATTCCCCTAAACATTCAGTTTTTATTTGCATTTTGGTCTCTTTTTTCTCCAGTATTTTTAGATGGTATGGCTGACAAGATCAGCATCAGACTTAGATAGAATGATAATATGCAAAAGCACACAGAATTCTCACATGTATAAATGCTGTCTAGTTATTTTAAGACGTTTCGTGGAAACTACTAAAGTGGTGGGGATGGGACAATGATGCATCAACTGCATTAATCACTATCATCACTCTTCTAAAGAAAAAACAAAGCAACTTCAGCACACTCAATCATCAGGAACACGAAGAGAATGGAGCCGCATCAAACGGAGGCTGGGTCCCTGTTCTTGGGTAGGCCATGTTGTTAAAAATTTGCTCCACAGTCCCCGAACTCTGAAATTCCTCTTTATAAGTATCATGGAGGGTTTTTCTCTTTTTAATTTGCTCTCTTGTTTTTTATTTGTTTTGTTTATTTGTTTGCTTCTTTACAAATAGAAAATGCAACTGTTTTACAGGACTGTGGAAAGCCTTGGAACCAGATATTTGAGCCTATCAATGAATTTTACCTGATGGTGAAACTCAAAATGACACAGATAGTAAGTTTCAAAGACACATGGTTGAGAAAGGTAGCTTTTTTTTTTTAATGCTGGCAATTTTAAGAAGATGTGAAGCTGTTTAAGTCTCACCAAAACTCAGCCATAAATATGGAAACAATTCCATGGCTTCCAGTTTTTTGTACTTTTTCCATAGATATGATTGCTTGCCATTGATCCAAATGCATTTCTGCCCCATGTACTGTTAACTAAAGAAAAACTCAGATAACAAGAATATCTTTATAAAGGGCTATGAAAATAAGGAATAGCCTCCACATTTACTTACTTTAGCAAGAACATAAGAAGGTAACACAGTCAGTTAATCTCAGATATTTCACTTACTATTTAATTAACCACAGTCTAATATTTTGCCCTGTGTTTTATTTCAAAATACAGGAATGTTAAATAATGATTATATTATTGTTAGAATTAAATATATGGTAACCAATACAGTTGAGGCAACTGTATAAATAGATTAGGAATAAATGGCTGGTTTTGTGGATTTTTAAATTTTATATTATTTTACTCTTTATATATGTATGCTAGGTCATCTTATGAGATATTTTTCCTCTTCATAGAACACTTTGCAAATGTTATCCTATAGATCAATGTTGGACTTGCCACTACAGACCACCAACAAACATAATATTGCAAAGATGGGATATGCTGAAGCAGCAGCTGTTAGTAGTTTCTCACATATGTGTGTGAAAGGAGAGAAAGAAAAATCTTTGTGCATTCTAGTTCATTCATAGAGCTTTGGGAATTAATTACAATTATACTGCTCAATACTAACAGTGAGAATCAGGAAACAAATATTGGGGTATAAACGTAAGAAGTGAGCCTATAATTTTATGTCTGCCTTCACTTACATTTTTATGTATACCTTTATAATATGTATACATTTTGTATTCATGTATAAGCATATATTATACATGCATATATTATATATAAATATAATAAAAGCTATTTCAGTATATATGAATAAGACAAAATAAAGGCAAATAAGTCACTTCTAAACAAAATCATCATCAAAATATACTGCATATGTCCTATTTGGAGGGTATGATTCAAATTATAGATATCAGAGTTAGCAACAGTCCTCTGTTTATACCATCTGAAACAGCAGAGAGATGATCACTTAGCTTTGTTTTGGTTCCAATTCATTTTTTTTCACGAATTGTAATTAAAAACTGCATTAATGCCACCAATTATGGCCTCCAAGGGACCAGAAACCCCATGTTACTCCATGATGGAACACAACTGAGCTGCAAACATCCATTTACCATTATAATACTCATTAATCCTGCCAAAAACAACTCATTACGGGACTTCAAGGAAATCATCTCATAGGCAAACACAGCACAGAAGCTGTCATTGTATTCCTCACAGCAAAGTTGCAGAGGTGCAAACTGCTCAATGTCACTAACTTATGAAGCTTGAAAACTATGATTTTACTTTTTATCAAGCTAAGACGTTTATGTGAAAGAACTGGGCTAACCTCTCACCCTTTAAGCAAAATCTTAATAAGAAGCATTTTGACTTAAAATCTCAGTAATACAAGCCTGAAAATTTTTACTAAACTACCTATCAAATTCTTCCAGAACCCAATCTCACCTCTTTGGACATCAACACCTCCCAAAGCAATGACAAAATTCCCATCACATTCACTGTCATCTTTCTGGCTGGATCTAAAATAAAATATACACCCTCTCTCTTTCTTTAGTCAACTGAATATATTCAAATATATCTGCTCCTTTTTCTATCCCTGGCTCCAGGGAGGTGCTGCAACCAGCATGATCTCTCTGAATGCTTATTGGTGATTTGATGTCACTGCTCTAGGTGACAAATCAAGTCCTAAAATACCCTGCAGCAAACAAAACTTAGAGTTGTAAATTATCATTTTATAAGCAATTATTGCAAAGATGAACGATAAGAGATTTATTTTAAATACGTGAACAATAATCATGTTTCAAAACCAAAACAAACTCTTCTCTTTCTCTTCAACACCGTATTTCCTCTGATATTTCAGGAATCTTTGCTTAAGCAGAAATGATATAAATATGGTGTCTGAAAAAATTTTCTGAAGTAAGCTTAGATAAAAGACAAAGAAGCTAATTTTAAAATATTTGGTTATACTTATTGCCCTTTTACAGGATTTGAAAGAAAGGAAGAGAAAAAAAGTTGTAAGAAAAATTTTCTCCAGTGACTATACATTTTCTCTCATAAAATTACTAGAAAGAACTGAAAGTAAGTGATAATATGCAGTATCTGGAAACTAATAAGTGACCACCTTTAATCAAGATTATTCTCTTAGAGTTTAAACCAAACTTACTTCATATGCTTTTAAAAATACCTATTCCACACAATTCTAATATAACAATTAGCAATATTAGACAAAATTGGTTGAATCAGTAGCAAAATGAGGTCTAACATGAATTCCTTCTACAAACAAATTCTGGAAGTTGATACTTGGCATAAAAGTTGAAGAGAAACATACAATTTACAAACTGATAAAACAAAAAAAATTATCCTTATTTTTCATTTTCAGCTTTCAGGACTGGGATTTAAATCTTGAAAATAGCTACAAAGCAGCTACTGTGTGCTCACACCAGGATTTACCTGCTCAGTTGTCAACCTTCTTAATTACAGAAGTTTCCTGCTAGACTCTAAGTCCTGTGAGAACTCTTTTGTACACCACTGAGTCATCAGCTCTTGGCATCATGTGGAATACAATCTCCAAATGTTTAGTGAATTTAATAATTGTTGAATTTTACCAGGATAATAGCCTGAGAACATGCAAATATCTACATTGTCCCTGTTGTGGGTCTTTTTCCCCCCACCCCAAGAAGATGCATTTGTTTTATACCCTAAGTTCTAAACTCCTTTCCTTGAAAGAGTGGGTGTGTTATGAGCAGGAAGCAGAAATTTTCAAAAACTAAAGAAAAAAATCCACATCTTGGTTTTTGTTGATGGAAGAAAGCTTAACTACTGAGAGGTAGGAGTAAGACAACTGGAAAAGAGATGAATGTTTTAGACTGACAGTCTTTTCCTCACCTTTGGGGGCCTTGATTTATTCACTGCATCTAGGTCCTAGATGAGGCATTACTCTGGAACGTTTAATCCTTTGGAGGCTGGAAGCTTTGCCCAGAGCTGAGAGGATCAGAAGAGCTCTCTGAGGGCTGAGTTGGAGTCAGCAAGGTGTCTGTGACTTTGGAATAGCACTCCTGATTATGCCACGAGCTGACTGCCCTACAGGGCCAAGTAAAAGAAAAAAAGAGAAGGAAATCTTGGCTTAGGATACAATTCACCCATCCCCCAGTGTATCTGGCCCCTTATTAGACCAAGATATCTTCATGATCTCAGTGTAGGCCTGGATATCAGGAGCCAAAATAGATTAAATATGACTTTTAAAAAAGGAATATGAAAATTCCTGTACTCTAGTTTTTTTGACCAAGATTTATACCCGTACAGAATGAATGCAGAAAATCCCATACTCCTGTTTCTCGTTGCTAGTAGAGTTTCAATATGGACCTTACTTTATCAGACTAAAAGCTGAACCAGTTGGAAACGAGTGAAGTCTAGCAGGTACTTCCAGCTCTTTTCCCAAACTACTAGCAAATAAGTACTTGCTTCTTTGATGGCATCCTTGTTCCAGGTGGGCATCAAGTTAGATGGGAGGACATATTTGTTTCTAGTTTTGTTTTCCAACTGTGAGGTGGGATGAGTAGGGAATCCTCAGTACAGTAATAGTTACTTACTAGGTACTAAATCTTGTATGAGATAAAATATGAAAGATTTTTCCACAAAATGGGTGTTTTCAGGTTGTGAAAATGAAATGGCTTTAAATCTAACATGCAAATGGAAGTGAGTCATGTTTGGGTGGGCACCATATTCACATTCTAGAGTTCCAAGTTAATATAGAGAATACTAATCATAATAAATAAAAATAATTCTTAGTCTGCTGCATTTTACATGTTTCAAAAGACTGATGAGTAGAAAGAAAATAATTTACAATTTGTAAGTGGGCATTCTTTGGGATTAAAATAGCCAGTTCACGAGAACGTGTTGAAAGTGTCAAGCACCGTGTATTTCCTGGGGTACAGAAGACAGGACTTCCAGATCTCTCCGAGATGTGGAATCTGTACTGTCAAACATGCCAACTAATCTCTGGATGGCCCAGACCAAAGTACAAAACTCTGTCACTTCAGGAAATGTTTAAAATATTATCTAGCATTTTATCATTATCAGGATAAAGTGTCACCATCAAGGTGTTGCAAGAGAATGCAAACATTTGTTATTTATTTATATAGCTTAATTTGTGTTTTCTGTTACGAGCTCTAGGAATGACAAATAACCCCAGTTGTATAAGTAACATATACAGTAAATGCCCTAGCAACACACACACACAGACACACAGACACACATACACAGACAAAAGTGAAATCATACCAAGAAGAAAAATCTACCACTTTTTTTAAACAGTTGGAGCAAAAAAAATTTATACAAGAACATGTTTCCTAAAGTCCTGGAGAGGCCACTTGTGCTCACAATCTACTGTTAATATAAAATTTGTATAGTAAATGCACATGTGTTTCAGATTATTTAGGGTTTATTTCATTGATAATCATTACTGCCAGAGCCAAGTTAAAACTAATGTACTTTCATTTTAGGAATTAATTGCTAAGCAATTGTTGCCATTCAATTTTCTAATTCAAGTCATTGCCCTCTTTCACATTTCCCCTTCCTACCCTCACTACAGGCTCCACTCTCATCATTTAAGCAAACTAAAATATAACAACAATCACGAATGTTGCTGCAAACTGTATTTAAAAACAGATTGGAAAGTAATGATAAAATATTTGCTGAATTATTGTTTAAATATTAGGTTTTCTTTTGATGACAGTGTACTGAGTCTACCTGGATGGACAAATGGGATTTTCTTGCATACGTACCAAGGACTCATTCTGATTTGACTTCATTCAAGTTGTTTCTGACCTCTTTTCTAACTTCACACATCACTGTAAAACCCGAGCTCACTTTTCCAGGTGCTAGTTTCTCCTCCACCCTGAGACAATCAACTGCAAAAACAGTGATCATCACTAAACGTCCCCGACTGACATATATCTCAATAATATATTTCGAATGCTTGTGGCATATTATTTCTAATGACATTAACTAGCTGATTCTCATTCTTCAATGATTTAATGCTACAAAAGTGGCAACCTATTGTCTGATATTTCCTCTTATTGTTTTTACTCAACTATCAGCTTAATAACATGGCAATCTCTAACTCATTTCATAAGTCTGTTGGTAAAGACTACACATAAAATTTAGATTCCAGGGCTTCCCTGGTGGCGCAGTGGTTGAGAGACTGCCTGCCAATGCAGGGGACACGGGTTCGAGCCCTGGTCTGGGAAGATCCCACATGCCGCGGAGCAACTAGGCCCGTGAGCCACAGCTGCTGAGCCTGCGCGTCTGGAGCCTGTGCTCCGCATCAAGAGAGGCCGCGACGGTGAGAGGCCCGCGCACCGCGATGAGGAGTGGCCCCCGCTCGCCGCAGCTAGGGAGGGCCCTCGCACAGAAACGAAGACCCAACACACCCAAACAAAAAAAAAAAATGAAGAAAAGAATTATGGAAGGGAGGCTATAAAATTTCAAATTATTTTACTACAAAGGTTTATCTTATTAGCAAAACAAAAGGTCATCACATGCACCTTTTGAAATGTTTCAGAACATCAGACAAAGACATTGAAAGTTGGACTTCCCTGGTGGCTCAGTGGTTAAGAATCCACCTCCCAATGCAGGGGACATGGGTTCGAGCCCTGGTCTGGGAAGATCCCACATGCCGCAGAGCAGCTAAGCCCGTGCACCACAACTACTGAGCCTGTGCTCTAGAGCCCGTGAGCCACAACTACTGAGCCCACATGCACAACTACTGAAGCCCGTGTGCCTAGAGCCCATGCTCCGCAACAAGAGAAGCCACTGCAATGAGAAGCCCACGCACCTAAATGAAGAGTTGCCCCTGCTCACCGCAACTAGAGAAAGCCTGCGCGTATCAACAAAGACCCAGCACAGCTAAAAATAAATAAATAAATTTTTAAAAATAAAAAAATAATTGAAAGTTAAAGCAACCTTATAACAATGAAAGATCTTAGCACTGCCGGTGAGAAAAATTAAAAGCATAGTGTCAAAATCTAAAAGTACAACCTATTGTAGACACAGAGTCTAGCTTTGGCTTAATAGGTTCTGTGACTTTACAGACATGAGGTAAAATTTCAAGACAATGTCCAAAGAACCTAAGGCAATGAACAAGTCAGGTGAATTAGAAATTTGTGAAATTTCAACCTAGCGATCCCCACCATGCCAATCCTTGGCTGGAAGCCACAGAATAAAGTTATAGATGTTTTCCAAATTTTGGAGATTTTAAATATATAGTAACTCAAACGATCTATCAAAAAACTAAGAATTTTAAATAATTTTTAACATTTGTGGAATGGATTTTCATATTGAATGACTCACCTCCCTGAATCTTTTGTGTTTCTTTTGATACTGTGTAGCATGTACAAAGTAGGGACTCAGTAAATGCTGAATAGATTGAACTAAACTCTTAACGATGGAACTCAATTTATTTAAATATAGCAGGAGGCAGAATAGCACTTTGGCAAAGAGTAGGCATCTTGTGGTTTGATTATTTGCTCTTTCACTATTTATCTGACATTCAGTAAATTGCTTAATATCTTTAGATATCAGTGTATTTATCTGTTAAATGGGGATAATTATACTTTATTAAGTTAAATATTTAGTGCATTAATTTATATATATATCTCACAAAGAGCTTACTAATTTTTATCTAAATTAATAATTATTTTGGGGGGTTTTCAAAGAATAAAAATATATAAATTCATAGTAGATTTAGAATAAGGCAGAATTGGAAACATTCTGCTATAATAATAAGATAGAGCATTCTTTACTTCAAAATTAATATTTCAAAATTTTATTTTTATTTCCTAACATAGGTGTACTATAATTTCAATCAACCAAGAAATGCTTATTAACTATCTCTCATATATATATAGAAACAGTGGTAAGTATTATATAAAGGTATATACAATTTAAATTACCAAATCAAACAATAATTTGAAGGAATTCTATAATGTACACTTTTAGAAAAAAATAATTTTAAAAATATTCACCATCTAATATATTTCAACTTGTGGAACAATTTGAATTTGCTTATTATGCTATCTTCAAGTAGGCACTATTCAAAGGATAAAATCTAAGAGTAACTGTGTTTAAAAGGGCATTGAAGCAGCATGACCAGATGTGCCAGGCATTATGTGTAGTTTCCGCAAGAGCCTGCAGCATGGAAAAAGAGTTTCACTCATCAGAAATCTGAAGGTTGGGCAAGCAGATATGGTGAACGTTATGAGCAATTGTGCCCTTCTACTAGCATAGTGTCTTTGAGATGATGCACTATAAGTTTGGTTTATATGGACATCAGTAGACCATGTCACAGAATGTGTCATATGCACACCAGTGAACTGGCTCTTCAAGCATGTCCCTGGACAGAAGGTTTGATTCATTTCCTTTGCAACACCAAGGAGACTGGCTTTGATTGGGAAAGAGTGGGAATAACTCCATTCTCCATTGGGATCATCACAGAGATGAATTCTCCATTCTGAAGCAGATACAGAATTAGAGGCCGCTATGAACAGCTTCAAGAATTCCCTGAAAAGAGGGGGAGAGAAGGGAACACTGACCAAGCAATGGGAAATAGTGGCAGCTGGCAGTAGTGCAAAGAGATCCTCAGACTGGCAAAGACTCTACAGGACTTGGGAGCATCCTGTGGTTCTGAAATTGTGAGGTACTCTGGGATTTCATTTAACCCTGGAACCTCGGAATTAGGTTATACTTAGTAAAATTGTGAAACCAGCAGTTTCTTCTTTCAGGTTCTACAGGTATTTACACCTTTAACATAGATTTTACATTAAGGCCAGTAATGTTGGGTTTAATTTTTTCTTCCAAAATTAAATATTATCTCTAACATGGTCCAGTCACTTCAGACATTGACCAAAACAAAGCCACAACATCATTTATGGGGCTTTTCTTAGTGTCTTAGTGTTACTTCACAGACTCACAGGCCTTGGTATGTTTTATGATTAAAATCTAATAATTTTTTTCCATTGCTTTCTAATTGTTCCCACACCACAGAATACAGCAAGAAGCTGAATCTTAAGAATGAGTCTTTCTATAAGGTGTCTTAATAATTAAGAATAAGATATTTGGTTAGTAGTCCTTCTATGATGAAAAGAGACTGAGAAAATTAAATATTGAAAAAATAGCTTAATATAAAAAAATATCATTTCTAATGATCTTCTGAGTTATGGACTTTAGGACTAAAAGTTATTGACAAACTAAACTTTCAAATACTGAATCCTTTAGTTGCAAAGCAATAAGAAGCCTAATAGCTTTAAAGATCTCAAAAAGGTCTTTTGCCCATGATATATGCAGCAAAATAAAGTAAAAACAAAAATATAGATCTGCCCATCTAAATGGATGAAACATATACAGTGAAGTTGTAGTATCTGATGCCAGATATTGATTAGTGAGAACATAACGAATTGTATGATCTATAAGACTATAATCCTGCTATTCATCTGCCTTTCAGGTCATAATCACATCCACTTCAAAAAGCTAAGCCAAATAGCAAGAGTTCTTCAATTGACTTCAAATTATTGAAATTATATACAAATTAATGTTTGCAATTATCCTATGAAAATTGAAGCCTTTTAAATACCTGGCATCAGACTGACTATAAGACAGAAACACCATCTTCTCTGTACTGATCAACTGTGTACAAATAAAAACTTTATCGTGTCCTGATTTTATAAGGTGCATCTACATTTGTTATCTGCCCCACCAGCACAGGTGTTAAAAATAAACTTTAATACTGATAATGTTCCCATAATCCTGCTACCAAAGGATAACTTTTATTTACTGCCCTGGAAGATTCCCAATACTAGTAGGTTATCAATATATGCAAGTACCTATTACTACAAAGGTAAAAGTGTACTTTATCATTAATTTATAGTACCCACTAAAAGGGAAATTTAGTGTTGCTTTTATGAATTTCATAGGCCTTCTGGTCTAGCTCTGTTCCTTTTAGCAGGAACATACCCCAAACCATGACAGCTAAAGGAACATCTATTCTGTTAAAAGGTTTGTAAAAGTACGGCTCATTGCGACTCTTTTAAATGTTAACAATATTGCAGTATAAGTTTTCTTTCTCTCCTTTTCAGACTCTTATTCTCTCCTGCTCACCTATCTCACCTCTGAGTCTGAAAGCAAAAAACCCAACAACAAAAAACTTCAGAATTCTATGAAAAAAATCCTTTATTGGCATCACATTTTTCATCTAAAAGTTCAAATTTTCATTTAAAAAATTTTCATACTTTGTCTCATCACTTAACCTCAGAATAAAATAATCTGATACTGCTTGATAGTTGTATTATTTATAACTTGTATTGCCTCAATTTTTTTTCTCTTTCTGGAATACAGATTCACTTATAGTTAATTTAGTAATATTTCACCTTTCTGTCATTAAAATGGGATTTCCAAAGTCGCCTATAACAACCAATTAGTAGGACAGTAATATCCACTGTGGAAATTCTCCCCTAGATCTCTTTTTCTGCAGTTTAGACAGTTTTAATTAATTAATTAATTAATTTGTTTATTTTATTTATTTAATTAATTTTTCACATCTTTATTGGAGTATAATTGCTTTACAATGGTGTGTTAGTTTCTGCTTTATAACAAAGTGAATCTGCTATACATATATATATATATATCCCCATATCTCCTCCCTCTTGCATCTCTCACCCACCCTCCCTATCCCACCTCTCTAGGTGGTCACAAAGCCCCGAGCTGATCTCCCAGTGCTATGCAGCTGCTTCCCATTAGCTATCTATTTTACATTTGGTAGTGTATATAGGTCCATGCCACTGTCTCACTTCATCTCAGCTTACTCTTCCCCCTCCCTGTGTCCTCAAGTCTATTCTCTACGCCTGCGTCTATTCCTGGCCTGCCCCAGGTTCTTCAGAACCATTTTTTTTTTTTTTTTTTTGGATTCCATATATATGTGTTAGCATTCAGTATTTGTTTTTCTCTTTCTGACTTACTTCACTCTGTATGACAGATTCTAGGTCCATCCACCTCACTACAAATAACTCAATTTCGTTTCTTTTTATGGCTGAGTAATATTCCATTGTATGTATGTGCCACATCTTCTTTACCCATTCATCTATCAATGGACGCTTAGGTTGCTTCCATGTCTTGGCTATTGTAAATAGAGCTGCAATGAACACTGTGGTACATGACTCTTTTTGAATTATGGTTTTCTCAGGGTATATGCCCAATAGTGGGATTGCTGGGTTGTATGGTAGTTCTATTTTTAGTTTTTTAAGGAACCTCCATACTGTTCTCCATAGTGGCTGTATCAGTTTACATTCCCACCAACAGTGCAAGAGGGTTCCCTTTTCTCCACACCCTCTCCAGCATTTACTGTTTGTAGATTTTTTGATGATGGCCATTCTGACTGGTGTGAGGTGATACCTCATTGTACTTTTGATTTGCATTTTTCTAATGACTAGTGATGTTCAGCATCCTTTCATGTGTTTGTTGGCAATCTGTATATCTTCTTTGGAGAAATGTCTGTTTAGGTCTTCTGCCCATTTTTTGATTGGGTTGTTTGTTTTTTTGATATTGAGCTGCATGAGCTGCTTGTAAATTTTGGAGATTAATCCTTTGTCAGTTGCTTCATTTGCAAATATTTTCTCCCATTCTGAGGGTTGTCTTTTGGTCTTGTTTATGGTTTCCTTTGCTGTGCAAAAGCTTTTAAGTTTCATTAGGTCCCATTTGTTTATTTTTGTTTTTATTTCCATTTCTTTAGGAGGTGGGTCAAAAAGGATCTTGCTGTCATTTATGTCATAGAGTGTTCTGCCTATGTTTTCCTCTATGAGTTTTATAGTGTCTGGCCTTACATTTAGGTCTTTAATCTATTTTGAGTTTATTTTTGTGTATGGTGTTAGGGAGTGTTCTAATTTCATTCTTTTACATGTAGCTGTCCAGTTTTCCCAGCACCACTTATTGAAGAGGCTGTCTTTTCTCCACTGTATATTCTTGCCTCCTTTATCAAAGATAAGGTGACCATATGTGCGTGGGTTTATCTCTGGGCTTTCTATCCTGTTCCATTAGACAGTTTACTTATTTGTTTATTTATTTACTTGCTTATGTGCAGATATAAGCAAGTGGTTGTAATAGGAAAGCTCCATACTTTTGAAGATCATCAAGATTTCAGTCAATTTTTAACTTTACCTCATTTTTAGTCACTTTACACAGCTCCTAGCCTAGTTCTTTTTAAAAATCTTGCATATTATGGAGCTTAACATCAGAAAAAAAATTTTAATGAGTGTAACATACTACCTATGAGAGTATTGCTTCCAGATTTCTGACAATGAGTTCCTCATTTTGTATTATGGATTAATATGAAAATAATGTTTCTGTTTTTACTTTCTGTGTATTATAAAATTAATTGTAGTGTAACATTTTATTTGATAGCATATAAACTCATGCTTGCATTACTATTGGTGACCAAAATTTTCTTTTGGCAATTTAGAGATACGAAATACAAGTCAAGCCAATAAGGTATAATATAGGAGAAAAATACTAATGATCATTAAATTAGAAAAATAAAATGATATCATCGGTTTTTAGTGATGAGTAATAAGCCAAGTAAATATCTAAAATAATCATGGGTCTTTAAACTGAAACACCTAAAAGAAGTTAGAAGGTAAGAAAATACTTCATATTTCACTTATTGACAGATAAAAGGACATACGCTTTGACGTGTCATTTATTGACAGAGAAAGGAACATAAGCTCCATAAGAGTAAGAATTTTGTCTAATTTGTTCACTGATATATTCCCCAGTACTTAGAACACTGTTTGACACTTGGCACTTACTCAACAAATAGGTGTTGAATAAAAGGTAAGCATATTTTTCTAATGTAACATTTTCTGCCATCCCTCCCACTCTCTTGCTTTGCTCTCTCAGCACTTGTATATTGGATTTATCTTATTCTAATTTTTTCATCTCTGAGCTTCTTCCATCTTTCTCTTCCACCTAGATAACTATTCTTCGCTCTTTAGGTTTCAGTTTTATATAGTCATTGCCTTAGAGGAACCTATTCTGACCCAACACACCAGAGTAGTTTCCTTCTATTTTTTGTTCCCATATCATTCTGATTTCCCTTTCAGTGAAATTCCTTGGGTTAGCAATTTCTACTTTAAAGCTGCTGCTCCTCAACTAGACTATAAGTTCCATGAAGGAATGTATGCCTGGCC